>NC_040039.1:3951503-4091105 GCF_003713205.1 Coffea eugenioides
TATGTATTACTTATTTATTTTAAATTGTGAATGAAACAATCAAGTGAAGATTAAGTTTGTGTGCTAATATTATGTTACTCTGATGCTTTTTTCCCCTTGTTTTAATTTTGTAGAGACATACATAAATAGTGGATTATCCTAAAAGAGACTGCAATGGAATTTTGCCGGACTTGTGGGATGTTATTGCAGTATGAATTGCCGCATATGGACCGCCCTGCCAGATTCTTTTGTCCAACATGCCCATATGTATGTCACATAGATAGTAAGGTAAGTCATTATAAATCCTTGTTGAGGGTTTATTTACTGGCTATTCACAATGTCCATTGTGTCATTGCTAAGTTATCAACGCATGTGGCAGGTTAAAATAAAAAGAAAGCATCAGTTAGTTAAGAAAGAACTAGATCCTATCACGTATTAAGATATTTATTTTTCCTGTTGTGTTTCAGCATCACCTTGGAGGTGATCTACAAGTGGAAAAAAGGAGGGCTAACTGAGTACCTTGCCACTTGCCTTGGTCTTGGGAATTTGTAGGTGCAGGCCAACTGGATTTGTTCAAAGCTCTGGTCATTAAATTTTTTCCTGTAAAACGTTCACATGAACATTGGTGACGTGTTGTATAGATGTTTCCTTTTGTATCCATGATTTACTACCTAGGCAACTGATATTTTTGGGACCATTTTCCATTTGGAGATGTGATTTTCCTTTTTGTTGAGCAATATTTTATATTTTGGCTTATATTTGCCTTTGTATGTATTGAATTGTTCCAGATTTTTGATCCAACTGAGGCCAACAACATTTAAAGCAGGGATTTGAATCACTCTAGGCTTGATTAGGGTGCTTGTATGTACCAATGGTTCTAACTCTGTACCATGAATAAGATTTTTGATTCTGGAGCTGAAATCTTGGTTTATATTCCAATATAGGATTCTCTGCATTTAGGTTCTTTTCCCTTTTCAAAGGAACAACATAATGACATGATACTATACCAATAAAGAATAGTGTTCAGCTAGGTTTTTGTTTGGTTTTTAACTCTTCTTTCCCAACCAATTCATTAGTATCATTAATAATTCCATTTAAGAATTCATGGTGTAATATGAATAAATATTTTATAGAAATGATAATATGATTATAATGGATAGAAACTAAAATTAACTTCTAACGAAATGAAAGTTTTAAGAGTAGAAAAATATTTGCAACATATCAACAAACGGACTCGGGGCACGGACGGTTGCAACTGCGCGTAACTTTCTTTGTACATCGTGTAACTTTTTTTTCACAGAATGTATTTTCACAACAGTTAGTGGTGGGCCCCACACTTGACGCGGAAATCGAGTTACATGGTGTAATCTCAGCCGCACAAAATTTTGAGGGCAAATCTTGGCCCTTAACCGTGCAGGGACGGTCATACTGATGACCGTCCCTGCCCCAAATCCTCAACAAACATATTAGAAAATATTTTCATTAATAAACCAAACATTGGAAAATTATGAAAAAAGGAATTTGGAAAATATTTTCACTTAATAACCAGACACTGGAAAATTATGGAGAAAGAAGTGATTTTTCAGGAAAATGACTTCAATGGAAAATATTTTCCCTTGTCCCTAGGAAAATATTTTCCATTTTGATCCAACCAAACGGACCCTTAGTTACTTATAAGTTACATACACGCTGATTGAATAAAAATTTAATTAGTCATCTATCACTAATAGTCAAACTGATATGTATTGAACAAAGTAAATAGCCTTTACAATTTGCATGAGCAGTGGCAAGATGGCACGGAAAAGGATAAAAAAGAATCCAAATGAAAAGGAAGAAATATAAAAAGTGGGAGCTATTGACCTTGCAGAACCAATCCCACCATTTATAATTAGAAAGAAAAAGAAGAAATCAACTTGAGAAGAAGAAATGGAGCAAGTGAAACTCAGTTAACAGCATTGTATAACTCTTTTAATTTATTTTTATAGATTTTTGTTAGCACAATATTTGTAGATTTTCAATTTCGATTTATACAAAATGTTATGTAGTGATAGGTAAGAATCCTTGTAGATATCATTGTAATCATCGTAGATTTTTGTTCAATTTGTAGATTTGTTTGAAGCATTGTATATATCCATTAGAATTGTTGTCCATAATGTTATAACTAGAGTATTCATTTGGTTTATTTTTATATGCATCACAGTTAATAAACTTAAGGATATTTGTTCAAAGATCAATTAAATGATAGAAGTATGCCAAAATTGATATTCCAACCACGTTTTTAAGGTTTTTAGTTTGGGGTTTGATAAAAACAGAAACGAGTGACACTATGATTGAGTGTAACAAATTTACTGATGGGCAATTACTACTTTTTGAGATTATAATATATTGACAACTAAAATTTTACCTAAAGCTACTATTTCCATAATAGTGGTATATGACTAGTTAAATTTGTGTTTAATCAACATGTATGTAACTTATAAATAACTAAATGTAACTAGTTTTCACCAATTTGTAAAACAAAAATTTTTATTTCCTAAAACATATCATAAAATGGACTAAACCGTTTGTAAGATGATAGCAACAAAAAGTCAATAAATACTAACATGGGGTACAACATCGGGATGTTACTAATTAGCAATAGAAATTTTTTTTTACCAATTCATAGAATCGAAGTTACTACTTTGGATATATTGTAAAACAAATCGAGCTAACAATAAAAAAAATTAACAACAAATACTACTTAAATACTAACTAGATGTACAATACTGATAAATAGAATCTAAAATTAGCAATTTAACTTTTTTTCCTCTAGTACATTGTAAAATAGATTGAACATGTGATAATGCATTAAGAACTAAATGTAAGTACATTCTAGTGAGTGTTATGAGTCTAGCATAATGAAACTATCTAATTATCCAATATAATTTCTTTGCTCCACCAGCATTGATTGAAATCCATTGATTTGTCAAAGAAGCTATCTTTGCCCTTCACATGCTACAAAATAAGGAGAAAAAGATATAATGTGTTAACAATTACATACACGGTATAGCTAATCAAACCCCAATTTGTATGCTTATATGAACTCTATGTAACCAGCAAACAATTATATGGTAAATTCATTCTTACATTATGTATATGTACGTGACAATGTGTAAGAGTTAACAACCAATTACAAATTTAAATAATAGACTAACTTTTTATAAATTTATGACCATGTAAGCATACATAACATATAGCACTGCTCCGTACTACTAACAACGTGTACACTTCACAAAAAAATACTAATAGCATTATACCAAAGTTTCTAAAATACATTCCAACTCAGGTGGCTACTTTTTATTGCACTATATCTAATCTCACTGTTACAGATATACATAGTCAAGTAACAAACACCTAACATGATGTACATTTTTATAAACTGATTGTACCTCATAGATCACCCCGTGTAAGATACTCACAGACAAACTAGTATTACTCATACAAGTAAAATTATGCATCAATTGTAGAGAGATGCACAAGTTGATCAAATGGCTAATAACCATTCCAAAGTTATGCATACCATTGCACTACCTTTCATAGATATACACAGTCAAGTAACTAACATCTAATATTATGTACATTTTTGTAAACTGATTGTACTGATAGATCATCCCATGTAATTTGCTTATAGACAAATTAGTATTAGTCATACAAATGTAATTACACACCCACTGTAGCCTGCAAAGAGATGCACAGGTGGATTAAAGAACCAATAATCATTCCAAATGTATGCATACCATTGCACTATGCATGTGGTTGCGATATACATGTGGACAAATAACTGCAAATTAGCAATATCAATAAACAAAATCTAAAATTAGCAATTTAACCTTTCTTTCCCCTAGTACATTATAAAATAGATTGAACATGTGGTAATGCACTAAGAACTAAGTGTAAATTTATTCTAATGAGTGTTATGAGTTTGGCAAAATAAAAAAAAAACTATCTAATTATCCAATCTAACTTTTTTGCTCTACCACCTTTGATTGATATCCATTAATTTGTGAAAAGAAGCTGTATTTATCCTTGGTATGCTGTAAAATAAATTGAACAAGATATAATGTATTACCAATTGCATGCAGGGTATAACATATTAGATCCCAATTTGTACGCTTATATCGATTCTATATAACCAGCGAACAACTATATAGTAAATTCATTGGGTTAATATCAGAAACCTCCCCTAAGGTTTCTTCTAATCACATCTAGTACCTCCCATGTTTTTGAAATCACACTTAGCACCCCTGGCAATAGGATGTGATAGGTTGTCCTAATCAAAAGGTGAGAAATTACCCAAAAACCACCAACACCAGGCAAAGTTTTAAGCGGGGAAATGCTGGAAAAAAATAATGAATAAGAAAAATTATTGGAAACCAGAAAATAACAAAAATGCCATTGTTTTGGCGCACAATTTGCCTATAAACACCTTACACGGGGTGATTTATGAGGTACAATCAGTTTACAAATATGTACACTATGTTAGATCTTAGTTACTTGATTATGTATATCTATAAAAGGTAGTGTAATGGTACGCATAATTTGGAATGGTTATTTAGCCCTTTGATCAATTTATGCATCTCCCTATAGTAGATGTGTAATTTTGCTTGTATGAGTAGTCCTTGCTTATTTATGAGTACTTTACAAGGGGTGATGTATGATGTATGATCAGTTTACAAAAATGTACATTATGTTAGATGTTAGTTACTTGACTGTGTATATCTATAAAAGGTAGTGCATGTATACGCATAAATTTCGAATGGTTATTTAGCCCTTTGATCAATTTGTGCATCTCCCTATAGTAGATATGTAATTTTACTTGTATGAGTAGTTCTTGCTTATCTGTGAGTACTTTACACAGGGTGATTTATGAGGTACAATCAGTTTACAAAAATATACATCACGTTAGGTGTTAGTTACTTGACTATGTATACATGTAAAAGGGACCAAATTTGTCCTGATAATCACAAAATATTAGCTAACTTGTGGGAGCTAGATAATTATATGCTCAATTTTGAAGTTGTTACATTGCAGGGTGCTCTAAGGAGAGGAAAGCCTGGTAGAGGCATAGCTAACACGGGATTGGCAGGGGCTGTGCTTTGGGTAACTAAGTTCAATCTGATCATCTGATCATGTACCAAAGTATATACGTTGCACATATTATTAACTTGTTTATCATGTCTTCTGTGATCTAGGATCAGGTACAAGGAAATGTGCCAGTGGTTGTTTCAAGTCAGGGGAGTAATCCAAGTTTTCGCCAACAAGATGTAGCTGTCAATGTGCAAGTTAATTTGCAGGCTAGCACAAGCACTTCTACTAAGAGGGTAAGCATTATAATGTCATACATTGCTGCTGCAAAATTCAGAACTAGTGCACTACTTGAGTAATTTAAAGTTTTGCAGCAAAAAAGTTTAAATTTGTTCTTTTCTGATGCAGAGAGGAAGGTCTTCAATGAAAACCAATGCTGCTGTAAATAAGCAAGGTATAATTCCATTTGTACCAAATGCTCAAACTACTCTAAATGGTGGATCTCAAGCCGAAACTTCTGTTAGCATTAATACTGCTGCAATAGTGGCCTCTAACACTATAACCAGCAGTTTCTCTATGATGTTTTGAGAGTGCTAAAGGTTCCCCGCAATCCTTGCTTGTGGTATCTGAAGTAGTTTAGGTACTAGTCTTCTTAGCTCCCAGCAATACTGAAGCAATGTTAGCTTTTGTGGACAATTTTTTGATAAGTGGTGCAATATGCATCTGATTTATATTTCCTGCCACTTATGGTGCTGTTTGACTAATCTTAGAACTACTTGTGTATAGTTTTGTGCATTGCAATGCTCACTATCTAAACAACTAGTTGTAGATGGTGTTTTTGTTCAGAATTGGATTGCAATATAAGGCTTACGTATCATGTTACTGGACTGATCCAATGTAGTATCATGGACTATGTAATTAGTGGAGAAGGGGCAGGGACGGTTACTGCTGTTAAAGGTAGTATAATTACTCGCTGTTATTCTAGTGTTACAACGTGTACAAATGATGTTACACCGTGTGCAAAATGCACACAAGCTTCCGGAGTGCAACCGTTCCGGCCCCAGGTCCATAATTAGTTATGCATCTCTATATTGCCAAAATCTCTGATAATTAGTTATAACATTCTTTTTATTACACTTTTACACCCTCAGCTTCTAAATTAATATCATATGCCTATTTATTTCTATTTTTATCTTCTAAAATTCACTAATCATTTTGGGCTTTGGGTAAAAGTGAAACAAAAATAAAGTCTCTCTCCTACAATTCATTTTTTACTACCATTTTTAAATAAAGGGGTTGACAAGAAACCAAAGTTGTCATTCCAGGGGTGCTAAGTGTGATTTCAAAAAATATGGGGGGTGCTAGATGTGATTAGAAGAAACCTCAAGGGAGGTTTCTGATATTAATCCAAATTCATTTTCACATTATGTGTATGTACGTGATAGTATGTAAGGGCCAATAATTAATTGCAAATTTAAACAATAAGCTAACTTCTATAAATTTATGACCATGTAAGCATACACAAGTATTATGGGATACCTTACAACAAGTGTACCTTCTTGATGTTGTCAAGCCATCCTAGTCCTTGTTCAAGTAGTCTTTTTGGATGTTGAAGCTCATGACAAAACCATATGTATTGTAAAATTTATAAGCCTCATCTTCTGCATCAAACCCCATTCCTGTTTTAGGAATCCCATTCTCTGTCAACTTGTTGCTATCAACAACTGCATTTTCTGTCAATTACCACGTGTACATCAGTCATCACAATGTGAACCATTGCACTTACTCATTCCATCAACAAAAAGATTGCACATAAGTCATTAATTATGTACACGTTTGGCCCATTTCAACACATACACACTACGATGAAGTCAACATAATTACTAACCATCTGTATAGCAATTTTAATATCATATTATGTGCCATGTAGATAACATTACCGATGAACCAACACGCAATTGCAAATTCAAAGAAACAACTAAGTTATGTAAATTTCTCGCCATGCGGTTATAAATTTTGATAGACATGTACTTATCAACTACCCTGATAGTTTTTGCTACACAAGCCACCCCACTCAACCTCTTTTAGCCAAGATATATGTATACTATGCAACCAGATTTTAAAAGGTGAGAACTTTAATTCATCAATTGAGTCAAATTTACAAACACTTGGCATGCATAAGTTCCCTGTGCATACGTTCTTTAAGTTGGCTCTCAATGTATCTAATTTATGCTACCCATATGATTTCCTTGTTTAGGAGTTTTCGCCAGAATTTCAATTTCATTATTCATGCCACACTATCTTAAACGAGTTGTACAAACAAAATCATGCAAGTAAATTCATCCCTCTTCTGTCGCAAAACAAGCCAAATAGTGCAATGAGTTTGCAATATTCTTACATTTGGGGTTTAGTCCAATTCGATTGAGTCTATCTCTGCTTTAGATCTCACCAACTTCCGTCTTGTTGCAGCCTTGATGAAAAATTTTTGTCCCGCAACAGTTACTTCTGCAACACTATACACTTTCTCTAAAAACCTCTCATCTGAAACTTCCCAATTTGGGGTAGGGATATTATTTTGCTGATACTCTGGAATTGTGAATGAATGTTCACAAGATATGTTTTTGGAGGGAGACCAAAATTCTATTTCATTTGAAAATTTCAGATGAAGAGTCGTGCCTCATTAATTTGAGCGGGAATTTTTGGAACGGAACAGCTGAGGTATTTTAACGGAGCCCGTTAGCCCCTCAGATGTTTTTTTATTTCTTTTCCTACTCACTCACTAAAACAACGTCGTTTTTCTTTGCTGTTGCTCCCATTATACGTGGCCTATTGCAGTCCTCTCATTTTTTTTTGTGAGAGGACCGCTCAGGGACAGTCCTTCTGAGGACCGTCCCTGCCCCGTATCCGGATTAATACTAGGAAACCAAAGGTGGTCCACGTGAACCAGACACATGGGATCGGACCCCCTGAGACAAGGCCTTAACCTTTTGTGGATTTCTCCTGCAGCGGTTACTAAAGATATAAGAAGTGCCAGATTTGCGTACAATCAAAAAAGAAGTGCCAGATTAGCTTTAGTTTTTTTTTCTCCTTTTTGTCAGACGCTTTTCTTTGCTTTTGTTTTTCTTCGGCAGCAAATTAGGGAGCCGGATTTACGTCCAATCGAAACAGTAGCTATAGTTTTTCTTTTCCTAGGCGCTAGACGTCTTTATCCCTTTTGACTTTTAACTCTTTCGCTGGGCAATTTCTTCGTTGGGCAATTTCTTCGTGGCCTTTTGCTTTGTGATTGCGGCTCCAAAATGAAGGCGAAGTCAGGGCCCTCTCGGTTGTTCCTTCAATTAATTCACCTTTCCAATTCTTCGGTAATTAATTGAATGAATTCAATTAAATCACGTGGGATTGACACAATGAGGAGCGACTAATTTTCTCCTCTATCCAAAGGTTGATGCGAGGACGCGGTCCATAGCATCTGTGAGATCTAATCAAGCTTTCATTATTTCTTCCAATTCGTTACTATTCATGCATTTTCTGAATTAATTGTTCATGGGTATTTTATTAATTGAATATCAATGACCGGGTATTTAATTTAATTTGATAGCCTACTGTCACGTTAATTAAATTGAATCCGTAATTGTTCGTTTAGTTGACAACTAGTGACAACCACCATAACTGGTTTTATGCTGGGGAAACGCAGGATCTAATTTAAATAAACCCTCTTAGCGTGTTTATTGGTTAAGGTTGGGTTCTTCTAGTTTTAATGCAACTGGATAACTAAATTCCTATGATTGTACCTAGGGTTGTTTTCTGGTTAGGGAAATAGTCAATGGTCGTACCTTGACTGTCGAAAAAGTAAGGAAGAATTGGTTGTCAGATCTTATTGATAGCTATAACCAATCTAGTGAATGAATGAATGAAATATCTTTGCATCGATGATTATTTCATTGGACCGTGCCTGAACAGTTGATCCTTTGGGTAGAATTTTATTAATTGCTATTTTTACTAAATTGAACTTGTTGAGTTAGCTCTTGAATTTTATTTATTTTATTTTTATTTTCATCCCATTAATCATCCCCCAATTTTATTCTATTGACTTGGACAGAAACAATTTTCTACCCGTTCCCTGTGGAATCGACCCTACTTGCCATTGTACGCAAAATTAATATTTTTATAGACAAATCTAATATATCGGATCAAGCAAACTCGTCGGGAACATGGTGAATCAAGTAACCCATTGCACACCTAGGGTCCGTGTTCTAGTACTTGGATTTGTTCTATAATTAATTGTGATAGTAATTAGGACGTTTTAGTAATTATGATTGCACAGGTTCGACACCTGTCAATTTTTGGCGCCGTTGCCGAGGAGCGGTGCTTTGGTTAAATTTGTTTCTTCCTAAGTTGTTTTTTTCGAATTTGTCTGGCACTTTTCTAGTTTATACCTCGGTCTTTTCGTACAGGTGAATAGAGCAGATGTTGACGTTTGTAGGATCATTTCGATGTACTTTTCACTCCTAATTGAACGATTAGGATGCACTAAAGTCAAACGAGAGGCACTGGATTATGTGCTGTGCTTGATGTATACACATTCCTACCGATTTAATACCAATCCAACTCTTCAAAACCCATCGCACTTTCCCCATTCCTCACCAATCCCGGCATCCCCGCAAGACAGTAGATTCTTTGTTTCTCTTGTACTCAAATAAAGAAAACAAAAAAGAATGGAGGAACAGATTACCAACACTAAAATTCCAATCATTAAAATAATTTCGGATCTTGGTTTTTCGCAAATCAATTTGTGCTTAAAATTCCTACCACTTTATATCTCATTAACATGGATTAACTGATTGATATGATTCTCAACCTTTTTTTTTTCCTTCGGGGAGGTAAAATTGATTGCTTGCGTTGAATAAGTGTTCCCTGAAGGAATTTAACACTAGAACGGGGATTAAGTGCAATTAATTTCTAAAACCACAAGGGAGTTTCCAATAATTGGTAGAAGGGAATGTTTTTGAAATTATCGCTAAACATTATATATGCAAATACATATTTCTATCATGGTTGATTATCCTTGCGATGGCAAGATTCTCAATTTAAAAGGTTAATTTAGCAACTGGATACTCATAGGTCAAAATGTAGGACTGTATGCGTGGATTATGATAAGTGCTTATAAAAGTTCAATTAATTTTCACAGTGAAAATTCGAAGCCATGAATTGTTCTTTTATACAAATATTTTTCTTGCAATGATAATGTATATATTAGTGATTTTTTATGCATAACGTATCCTTTTTTTTTTTTTTTATCTTTATATGAAGGATTTAGAATTTATATTTGACTAAGTAATTGCTTTCTGCACCAAAAAATAATTTTGTTGCAGGCTTGACATATACTAGTAGAATAATGTAGAGTCTAGTCTTCTCTGCTGCTTCCATGCTAGAAATTCGAGTTTGCTATGTATGTTTGTTTTTGTTTCAGAGACTGAAATTTCCGAATTTTTACTGTTGAATTTTGTTTGTTTTTGTTTGAGAGAGTGTCTGGTGATGCTGAATAGTAACTATTCTTCAAACTAAGTAATTGGAATGCGAATAAGTACTGTTTGGCACATGTTGAATTTGGCACCTACGATGAACTCTTCTATAAATGGTCCATCATTCGGCAGCCAAAATCACCACTGCAAAACAACTCAAAAAAATATTCAACATGGCTGCTAGTTTACGACCCCTCTTCTTAGCAATAATACCCCTGCTGATGATTTCATCCTTGATCAGCTCCTCAGAAGGCGCAATTGGGTTCTACTGGGGCCAAAATCCTCATGCTGGAAACCTGACCGAGATATGCCTCAATGGTACTCGTATCTATGAATACGTGGCTATCGCCTTCTTAAATTTGGAGGGTAACAGACCAGTCTTGAGCATAGATGACCATTGCAATCCGAGCATCCCGGATAAGTGCGCCTCCCTAGGTCCTATGATAGATTTCTGCAAGGGCCAAGGCATCAAAGTATTTCTTTCCCTTGGTGGGAGGCCTGATCTTTCTCCTGATGATGCTCAGAAAGTTGCAGAATATATATGGAGCAATTTTTTGAGTAATCATTCAGGCCCTGGTCCTCTCAATACTACTGTAGATGGAATAGACTTCCATATCCAAAGCGGATCAAACCAGAGTCTGGATGTTCTCGCCCAGGCACTCTCGGCTTATAGCACACCTGACAGAAAGGTGTACTTATCTGGAGCACCACTTTGTCAAATTCCTGACTATTATCTTGACGCTGCTATCAAAACTGGCGTCTTTGACTACGTGTGGGTGCAATTTTTCGGTGATCCTTCATGTGAATACAGTCCAGAAAGTCCGTCTCCCCTCTTCAGAAGTTGGATTGCATGGTCTTGCTATCTAGACAAACATAATACTACATTATTCCTGGGATTAACAGGAGATTCTGACGCTGACGGTTACATCCCATGTGAACCGCTAGTCGGTGAGATTCATCGCTTTGTGGAGCTGTTTCCCAATTATGGAGGGATCATGATGCTTCAGGGCAAATACTATTGCCTTCTTTCCAGTGAAAAAATCAGGTCTTATGTTAATTCTGATGTTATGGCCTATGGTAAAAAGTCCATGAATAAGTTCCAAGCCATCTAATCATGAATAAGTTCCTCTCGTTACCTGCTGAGAGATGAAATGTAATCCTGGTTGTTTGCCAGATATGTATAACTATGGGTTATGAATTCCCAAATTAAATAAAATGTTGGAGGATAAATATATATTGTGCTTTGCGTTATCTCTTGCATGAACAGGTACTGAGAGATCTGGACAACTCACAAACTGCAGTATTAAACATTGTTTCGCTGCATCTTTTAGATTAGTTTCAAGAAATCAGAGCTTGTTAATTTTCTTATTAGATGAATTTTTCGATGGATTAAAGGTAATTTCACGACGATCCTTGCTTTTTCAAAACAAAGCACCCAATTAGTCCTCTTAACTTTTTTTTTTTTTTTCAAACCACTATTTGTCGTTTAACTTCAATTTGAAACATTGTGATCCTTTGACTCTTGTTTTTGGGTTAACTTTGTCGTTCGTCTTTTACCGACCATCTTAAAAGGGGCAAAGTGGTTAAGTTATATTTCTGATCACTGTACCAGGTCTTAAAATTGATTTGAAAAAATGAATGCCCAGAAATTTGCAAAAAATACAAATCAGGGACGAAAAAATGGTTAGGAAATTTTTTTTTTTCAAAAAAAAAAGTCCAGCTCAAACTTTTCTTTTCTTTTTTTTTTTTTTGGGTGTCAAACCGCATAACTCGTACACAAATCATATTCTATTCTACAATCAGGGAGGGCCTAACAAGGCATTTACAATTTACAGGGATTTACCCAATTCGTAAGCATTTACCTTAGGGGCAATTTTTTTTTATTGTAAGCAATTTTTTTCCTTTTATCCCAATTCGTACTGACTTTTCTCCTGAAAAATTAGATGACTAACGTGGCCCAATAATAACGCTTAGCAGTTATGAGACCAGATTTCCTCAAAATTTAAAGTGGATAGGCTAAATTGATCCAATAATAAAAGTTAAGAGACGATATAGACCCAAATTAAAGTTGAATTACCAAAAGAGGCTCAATAAGATAATTGGAAGACTGTCTGGGCCATTTGCCCTTATTTTCTATATAAGACTTCAATTGATCATTCAAACCAAACATCAAAGAAAAATGACCCTCGTCTTTCCTGCAAATCTCAACAGTGTTTGGAGTCATGTTCAAACACAGAATTATACTGACATTCCAAGACACAAATCTTCAAATAATTTAGAGTTATTATTTTCAATTCTAGCATCATAAACTGAGTTGCACAAGCATTTCATGAATTGCTGAAAACTAATTCATCTTGAATTCAACTTTTTTTCTATATTTATACATAATTCTTTTATTTATTTACGTGTTTATTTTGCTTTTATTCATAATTGTTTGGGGGTGGGTTAAACTGAAAATTAAAGTATGAAATTTGAATATTGAAATTCTAAGTGTTCAACCTTAACTTACTCAGTTTTTAAAGTTATATGTGTTTGATAATCAATTGAACTTTGAAAATGGAGTAAAGATATTCTTTTCCATATGGCCTAAAAAAATCCTATCAATATGCAGTATATAGTTTAATACAATTATACTTTAATTTTACATTAAATTAGTTTTCAAAAGCTTGCATGTGTGAAAGGGAAAGTATGTGTTCATATGCGAAAATATATGTTTGAGAGATAGAAATGTGTTAGAGAAGGTATTCTGTATTTGTGAGAAACAAGGATGGAGAAAGAGATTGTGTCTTGAAACTGTGCACGAGAAGGCCTTGAAAAGAAGCTTGTGGGAAAAATTCTTAACTAATCTGGTGCCAAGTGCAAATGCACCTCAAATTAGGAGTGTGCAAAATCGAAAAATTCTGATTTACCGGCCGAATTCGAATTGAATTTGGAATTTCAAATTCGGTAATTTGGAATAGAAATCAGAATATCCAATTTCGAATTAGACGAAATCGGGTCGAATTTGGTAATAGGGTTTTTCAAATTGAAAATTTCGATTCCGAATTCACAATTCGAAATTAAAGAATTTCGATTTCGATTTCAAATCCATTTCTCATATTTTTTTATATATAATATAACATTTATATTATAATAATAATTTTTATATTTTTGAATTTGGTGATTCGAAAATTCCTCTTTTGTTTTCATTTTTATATATAATATTTTTTATATATATATGTAATGTAACATTTATATAATAATAATAATTTTAATATTCATGAATTCGGTGAAATCGGAATTTACTGAATTCCAAATTGAATTCAAAACGAATTCGAATTTGGAGTTAGTGAATTCGAAATCGAAATCAGTCGAAAATTCTAATACCAAAATTTCAAAAAATTCCGATTTCAAAGTTTCAAATTAACGATTTTGATTCCGACTCCGATTCCGATTCACACCCCTACCTCAAATCTTAGGGTTTATTTTTTAGATTTCCTCAAATTTTATCAAACCAAATATTCTTTTTTTTTTTTTTTTGTAATAGAAACCTTTTCTCTCTACAAAAAGGAGAAATACAAACCAATTTATTCATTATAGAAACCAATTTATTCATTACAGTTCAAATTCAGATGATTAACAGTATTGTTTTATGAGTGGTAGTGCAAAATGGTATCTTGAATGGTCAAGCTCCACTATTGTTCAATATCACTTGCTTTTAACAAAATTGGCTTGTGCAAGTACAGAAGAATGGGTCTGTGCTGTTGGAAATATGAAGATTCAAAGGGTAAAGACATTTATTTGCTTATCCATCGTCGATGCTGACATACACACGCTAATAATTAAATCGAGTCTTTTGTTCAAACCCAAGCTCTTGTTAGGAAATTAGTTTAATTTCTTTTAGTCAAGATTCCTATTTGGTGTGGGAAGTAACTAGTTTCCTAATTGAATCTAGTTACTTGAAGTAATAGTCAAGTAAAGCCCTATTTAGCTAGAATTAAATGCTATTTTCTACTCTATATGAGTTTAGGAAATAGTACTGATTTCCAATTGTTATTTGGCTTTTTGGCAGTAATGTTTCTATAAATAGGTAGATTGGCATACTACAAAGACACACAAGAAAAAAAGTGAGAGAGTTCTTAGTGGGTAAGAGAGTTATACAAGAGTTGGGGCTTGGAAATCAAGTTATAATCTTGTGGTGTTTTTTTCTCTCATAGTAAGAACAAATATTTCTCTCCGTGGACGTAGGCTTGGTGATTAAGCTGAACCACGTTAATTCTTATGCGTTGCTCATCGTTTGTGCTAGATATAGTTTTTCTATTAAATTGTTGGTCTTTTCCTTTCCAAATAATTGGCCTGATATCCTAACAAGTGGTATCAGAGCTTCGTTGGGGTTTTGGTTAATTATTTGAAATTGAGTGGGTGGTGGTATACCATGGGGTTTGGAACTATACAGTTTCCAATTCAACCGCTTAATGGAACTACAAGTTTCGCTCTTTGGCAAAGAAGAGTGAAGGATGTTCTAGTTCAACAAGGTTTGGCAAAAGCGTTGAATGGAAAGAACAAGAAGCCAGAGAGCATGAATGATGATGAGTTTGAGGAGTTGGATGCAAGGTGTGCGAGCACGATTCAGCTCTATGTGGCGGACAACATCATAAATAATGTGATAGATGAGGAAGATTCTGCAGCAGACCTCTGGAAAAAAATTGGAAAAGCTTTATCTGGCTAAAAGCTTATCCAATAAGTTGCATCTAAAAAGGCAACTTTATGCACTAAAGATGGAGAGGGTGGCAGTCTCATGGATCACATGAATACGTTCAACGGAATTTTGGATCAACTCCAAAAGGTTGGCTTGGATATTGAGGAAGAAGATAAGGCCCTTTTACTTCTTACCTCTGTCTCTGATTTTTACGAAAGTGTCGTGACGACCCTGTTATATGGGAATGACACTTAAGAGTTCGAGAATGTGCAGTCTTCTTTGTTGGATCATGAAAAACAAAGGAAGGCAAACCAAGATGTGACACAAGAAACTGCTTTAATTGCTCGAGGTAAGAATAAAAGAGGAAAATAATTTGGCAGTGAATCTAAGGCAGGTGATTCAAAGGCCAAGAGAAAGGGTGGAATCCAGTATTTTGGTTGTCATGAGTTTGGCCATATCAAAAGATATTGCCCTCATCGAAAGAAAAATGATGAGAATGACTATGATAATATTGCTGGATATGCATCGGGTGGAGATATTCTCACAATCTCCAAAGGTAATAATACTTTTTCTCGTGATGGTTGGATTTTAGATTCTGGATGTGTTTCACATGTTTGCTCCAGGTTAGACTATTTTGATACTCTCCAAAGAAAAAAGACAGGTTTGATGTCCTTGGGTGATGGATCTACTTGTCAAATCAAAGGTATAGTGTTGAAGTGGTGAAAATCAAAATGTTGAATGGAGAGATTCGTTCTTTGGATGGTGTGGCTTATGTCTCAAAGTTACGAAGGAATCTAATTTCTTTGAACCAGTTAGACTCCGAGGGTTACCATTTTTCAGCTGCAGGTGGAGTCTTGAAAATCACACATGGCGAGACGGTCTTGTTGATTGGAAAGAAGTATGGTAATTTGTACCATTTGAATATCTCAATGGATTGGGAGCGGAAGGGGATCCAGGAATACTCTCAAATTACAAATGGTGGTGAGAGGAAAAATCCTGCTATGGGAGAGGGTGAATTGAGACCCCTCTCACGAGTCAACTAGATGTTGGACTCGGTTAGCTACACATGTTCATTTGCCGATTGAATCAATGGAAAACAAGACCGTCTTGATTCGGGTGTGTAACTAGGCACCAAGGTACTTGGTGGAAAAAAGCAAATGGAGTTTTTTGGATGGTTTGCTGTGTTTGCTAAAAGAAATATTCGTCAAGGTAGAGATTTGTTAGGAAATTGACTTAATTTCTTTTAGTCAATATTCCTATTTGGTGTGGGAAGTAACTAGTTTCCTAATTTGATTTCATTACTTGAAGTAGTAATCAAGTAAAGCCCTATTTAGCTAGAATTAGATGTTATTTTCTACTCTATATGAGTTTAGAAAATAGTACTGGTTTCCAATTGTTATTTGATTTTTTGGCAGTAATGTTCTCTATAAATAGGTAGATTGGCATACTACAAAGACACACAAGAAAAAAAGTGAGAGAGTTCTTAGTGGGTGAGAGAGTTATACAAGAGTTGGGGCTTGAAAATCAAGTTGTAATCTTGTGGTGTTTTTTTCTCTCATAGTAAGAACAAGTATTTCTCTCCGTGGACGTAGACTTGGTGATTAAGCCGAACCACGTTAATTCTTATGTGTTGCTCATCGTTCGTGTTAGATATAGTTTTTCTATTAAATTGTTGGTCTTTTCCTTTCCAAATAATTGGTCTGATACCCTAACAGCTCTAGCCGGCCAAGTTAAGGCTTAGCTCCCAAACTTTTCAAGCAAATGCGAGCCAAGCTTTTTCAAAACAAATCACCCAAATAGTCTCCTAATTTTTTCTCTTGAACCACTTTTTGTCATTTAACTTCAATTTGAGACATTGTCGTCCTTTGACTTTTACTTTTGGATCAACTTGGTCACCCAACTTTTACCAACCATCTTAAGAGGGGCAAAGTGGTCAAGTTATATTTTTGACCACTGTACCAAGTCTTAAAATTGATCTTAAAAGAAAATGAATGCCCAGAAATTTGCAAAACATACAAATCAGGGACCAAAAAATGCTTAGGAAAAAACTTTAAAACAAAAAAAAAATCCACTTGGGTTTTTCATCAAGAGTGTATAAACAAACAAAAGTTAAATAAAAGGGAAGGAAATGTTAATTTTAAAGGCATGGGTTTTCATGCAATAAAACTTATCTAACTAATGCCCACTTGTTTTGGACCGTTATGTGGTAAAAATAATGTTATCACCTCTAGAATAATTCTAGGGTCAGTTAGAATTTAAATATTGGAAGATAATTGGGCCAAGTTTTAAGTTGTGGTTTTGGTGATAATATGAGAATTTACCAATATTGACATAATGACCCTTGAGCTTGCTATTTAATTGCTATTTTGAGTGCAATTGCTCAATAAAATTCTTGACACTCAGTTGTGGGGTGTCTTACTTAAGGCAGTTGTTCATTCTGCTGCTTGCTTTGTAGGAAAAGTTTTGAGTACCAAAGACAGGTTGTGTTCATGAGGTTTGGCTATTAATCCTATGTGTGAGCTGTGTGCTTTAATGCCACTGAAACTTTTATCTCATTTGTTATTTGCATGCCCGTATTTTGGATTTGTACAGGATTGGGACAGGAAGCTTAAGTGGATGATTAAACATTGTTGCTTCCAACAAAATTTTGTTTGTCAAGTGCAGAGGACAGCTTTTTGCAGCAACTATCTACCAACCATGGTGCAGTAGGAAGAAGTTAGTTTTTGTAAAATTGCTATAGCCCCCTGAGCGTTTGTATTGTTCATTTGACACTTAAAAGACATCCGTGGTATTGTACTAGGACGGAAGCACATAGCTAGGACCCAGAAAAATTTGCCGCTATATGTTGTGTGATGCGGTCCTTGGAGAATCAGGTTCGTACCAGACAGAGGAAAGATCTATCTTGAACAAGTTATGAAATAACAACTACCTTATTAGATCTAAAGAGAACCGTCTCTAGAAACCTAGGGGATTAGCTATTGGCTTGAAAAAATAAAATGATGTGATCATCTTACCTTAAACACCACAAGTATCCAAGCTAAATACTTGATAGAGTTTAAGATAAAACTTAAGTTCCGTCAAGAAATTCCATAAAAGGAGACAACTCACTCGAAATTTTTATTACTTTCCAACAATAGAGAGGAAGAAATTTTAAACCTTAATCCTCAATCCAACTCAAAAGGCAATTGCTGACTTCCAAGTTGGACCAAGGGGACTTAAACTCTCATCACTCAACCCTTACTGGACCGATATGGGAGAAAGAGGAGAGGGAAACACTCATACTAACGCTAACTATTACCTAGGGGTGGGCACAGGTCGGGTACCCGCCCCTAACATGATTTGGCTGACCCAACCCTAATATATCGGATCAGCCATTTTGTGACCCTAAACCGCTCCTAATATCTTCCGATACCCGCTACTCGAGTATCCGAAAAAAAGGGGTGGGTCATAGGGTACCCGTCCTAAAAAATTATAGTTTTCATTAAAAAAATTGCTTTGCACTTAATATCAACATGTTTTTCAATTAAAAAACATGTTTCCAATTAATATTGATAGAGATATTATAAACAAAGTCCATACATCACCATTCTCACATATTTCATCCAACAATCAAACCGATCTCATAAATCTAGTACATATTAGAATTATAATATCTAATAGACAAAACGAAATTTCATGTTAATTTTGAGTACATCATCATTTTTATACATTCCATCCTTCTATAACACAACAAAGACAAGGATAATAAGTATTTGGCAACTTCCTCAACTTTCTTAAGGATGTTATGGTATAAGACTGCATCCCAAATAAGTCGACTGTGGAATCAAGTCCGGAAAAGAATTGAACAGAGGTAATTATTTTTGGAGAAAATATAACCAAAATAAGCTTAAAAAATCTTTCCCAATTTCCTTAGATCTTTGGAATAGACCTTATGGTATTAAAGGTGATGAAAAAGAAAAATAAATTTCTTGCACTAAAATAAAAGAGACAAATTTAAGAGACATAATTACAATAAAATAAATAAATAAATAAATGACATAAACGTTTTAATTATCTAGCTAACAGAAAATTGGAACTCCAAACACAAATCTTTGATTAAATTGATGAAAAATTTGCAGGAAAGATCGATGAAGGTAGAATAAAAATGAAAATTATCAAAGGGATGAACAATTTTTATGATAGAGTTTCACAAATTTTTCTTCATTTTGTTCATTTGATTCAGGTTTCACGGAGAATATTTGCTTTCTTCAAACAATATGAGCAGAGGGGGATCATATGATATTAGAATATGAGACTGTGAGCCACTTTACTTACATTTAGGATTACAAATTATAAAATTATAAAATGATCCCTAATTTTTTAAGATTTATATAATATACCTCACGGGTCGAGTACCCGCGGGTTTTTATTTTTCTGATCCGTATCCGTATTCGTTTTTTTGCGGGTACCCGACCCTCATCTGCCACATTAAGAAAAATCAGATCGGATATCCTATTTTTTCGGATCGGATCGGGCTCGTCGATTTTTAGGTCAACGGGTTTTTTTGTCCACCCCTACTATTACCACTCTCCATGACTCTTGTTTCTTTCCAACAATAAAGAGGAAGAAATTTTAAACCTTAATCCTCAATCCAACTCAAAAGGCAATTGCTGACTTCCAAGTTGGACACCAAGGGGACTTAAACTCTCATCACTCAACCCTTACTGGACCGATGTGGGAGAAAGGGGAGAGGGAAACACTCAGACTAACGCTAGCTATTACCACTCTCCATGACTCTTGTTTCTTTCCAACAATAGAGAGGAAGAAATTTTAAACCTTAATCCTCAATCCAACTCAAAAGGCAATTGCTGATTTCCAAGTTGGACCAAGGGGACTTAAACTCTCATCACTCAACCCTTACTGAACCGATGCGGGAGAAAGGGGAGAGGGAAAAAATGTTGCACAGGGCTATATTTATAACTTAACAAGACATAAAACCTAAACCAACTAACTCACGGCCCAATTAAAAGACTTATTGCTGGCCAATTATTACACATGAAAATATGTGACAGCCCCACCTCCCCCTAACGCGAACCAAAGGGTTCGGTGGACCGCCTGCCCAACTCTTGCCGGGACTTAGTCGTTCCTTAATCAAATCCGGAATACAACCAAAGAAATAACATACAACAATCCAAAACTTAAGTGAAACTTATATATACATTGTTATCTCAAAAGGAAGTATAACCATCAAATGTACAAAGGTTCTCACTTCACCATACAACCAGCCCGGGCCAAGCACTAGGGCGAGAACCATTACAAAAACAAAGAGCTAGACCAAGCTAGTCTATACCAAACTCTCATCCTTGCATGCCTTCCCCTGTTAAGGAAAACAAAACTAAAGGGATAAGCTAAAAGCTCAGTGAGATTCCGAACACATAATCAAATAATCAATCCAATACATTAAACATAGAGCATCAATAATTCAAGAAACATTTACCATGGAAAGCGATATTAACACATACATTAAAAGGATACGGGCTCACAAGGAGCCATAAATTGGTTCGTTCGTTCGTTCTCCTGACATTTCCCCTTATTCCTCCATTCTTTTGAAAAATGCATTTTGTAATTAAAACCCTCGTTCGTTCTTTCGTTTCATTTACCCCCTCCTGGACGTTGGCTAGGCTCCACCAATCTACAAGGTAATACTCGAGTATACCGACGTTCACACCCAGGGTCACCATATCGCCCGACCGAGTCCGCTTCTGGCTCGAGTCGATCGGTAACGAAGGGCAGGGCCCAATTCAGCCAAAAGGCTTACATCATGCGCAACTAATGTATTAATCATTAAATCATTGAAAATTTCACGTTTCATGTAGGTCGAGCGAGATAAAGTACACGCTCGCCTAGAAAATTCGTTTTGGAAATCATTGGAAACATTTAACATATTATCAAACAATAACAACAAGTCATCAAGTCAAGGAAGATATAACAAACAAGGAACACTCACCTATTTACGCAAAATAATATCCAAAATATCCTTCCTGATAATACCGTCAGTCACCAATGAACCCTAATAGAATCAAAAGAATACGTTATGCTTCAACCATCAAAGATTTAAGTGATTAAAGACAAGTCGAATACGTACTAGTACAAAGTATAAATATGGTTTTGGGTAGTGAAAAGAGTACATTGAAACCAAAGGACCTAAGTAAAATATTTGTAAAACTTAGACTCACTTGTAAAACTTTAAAATCGTTATTTGAGCCAAAGTGGTAAAGAAAACGTAAATACCCTAGATGGTTCACATGGTATTAGCTCTCAAGCCTTACTCAAGTCGCAAGTATATCGACCTAGTTCTCGAGCGTAAATTTGGGCAGCACACCCTTTGTATTTACCTATTTTCTAGCCATTTATGGCTTCATTCTTTTTCTCAATCAAACCCAAAGTCATATACAGAATCATCTCATTTCAATAGCCATTCCATAGGCTCCAAGTCATACTAGTACAAAATCAAGCTAGGAGCATGTACGGAAATGAAGGTTGAGTTGGAAAACAAAAGACAGATTTGACGTTGTTTTGCGTAACGGACACAACCAAAACTACGCTTATTGGATTGGGGTGCAATTTATACCGTTTCGAAGCTAAGACAGAGGGCTACAACTTTGATGAAGACCACTTAGTCCAGTTTGTAGTGTAGCTAGGTCAAAATTTCAATGAACCAAACCAGATTCGTACAAACAGGTTAGCTAACTGCAGTATGGAAAAACAACCATAATTCAGGCTACCGAAGTCCAATTGAGGTGTTTCCAGAACCGTTAGAAAGCTAAAACCTAGCTCTACAATTTTCATGTTTTGGCCAAAATCTAATTCGGTAAGGATCAGGGTGAAAGGTCCTGATCAGTTTGGGTGAAATGTCTACCCTGTCCTCTGGACTCTTACCTAAGGCAGTCTGGGTATTTTCATTTTTTCTCAAGCTACACAGCTCGGATCAAGCTGAAATTTTACAGGCAGCTAGTT
This sequence comes from Coffea eugenioides, assembly GCF_003713205.1. Taxonomy (NCBI): domain Eukaryota; kingdom Viridiplantae; phylum Streptophyta; class Magnoliopsida; order Gentianales; family Rubiaceae; genus Coffea; species Coffea eugenioides. The sequence continues at coordinate 3,973,740 of NC_040039.1, forward strand.
AACACCATTTTCTACAACTTTCATGTTTTAATCTTAAGCTAATTCGGCCTCTAACCTGACCGAACAGAAAGGGGCAGAACAGGGGTTAGTGAAACCCTAATCTGGAATTTTTGCACCCAAGCTGGAAATTTCTTTAGGCAAGTCCATCTAGCACATAATACCTCAATAATTCATATAGCAAAGCTCTCAAAACATGAACAACCCTCAAGCATCACATGTGACCAGAATTTTCACCATAAAATTGAAATTCACCATAAAACCACTTCAAACTATGAAATATGCTCATAAAACAACCAAAGCTACAACTTTAAACCACTACTTGGCAATTATTAGAAGCAAAAGGAATTTTCTTAGCAAATTACCTTGGAAACACTAGAAAGATAGTAGCTTAGGCTTCTTACTCCCAAATTAACTCCACAACCACCTAGAAAACTACCTTAACTATCATTTTTATGGAGTGATTTGCAAGGTTTATGGTTGAAGTTCAAGATTGGAGCAAGAAAGGATGGTACAAGATGAAGTTTTTCTCTTCTCTCTACCCTCAAAGTTTCGGCCAGCTCAAGCACAAAATGAAGATGATCTTGGTCAAATTTTGTATTTAGTAAAGGTGGAAAAAAGTTGGTCAAGTCCACCATTCAATCGGGTCACGACACTTGGCACCTTTTAGGTTTTAAACTTATCTTCTTTCTTCCAATGGTGAAACTATCTAGCTAACCTCTAATTATCTCCTAACATCTTGTAAAATAATATCACTTAATACAAAACTCCAACAAGTTGTCAAAAATTTATCGCATTTACCGCACTAGCGGGTCCCACGTTGATAATACACTTCAAACTTAACGTGGATTAACTTGTATCAAGGAAATGATTTGAAAACTATATTCCCTTATAAAAATGTATAGGAAATTAATATATTGAAGGAAAAAATAAAAATGGAAGCAAAGAAATAAAATAATACTAAGAAAATGTGAAAATTTTTGGGTTCTCACAAAATAACTAACAAAATGACCCAATTAACTAATGGACTTGACAGTTAATTCGGATCTAACTCAACATGAGATCTTGGATCAAGTTTATTCCTATCAAATTAATTAGAAATGTTGAAAATAAACTATTAAGCTACTAATAAAAACTCGAACTACTTGAAACTTGAAATATGGCCCATATGCATCCCATATCTCGCATCATTGTGACTTAGGCATTATGGCAGATTATTGTGACAGATTAAATATGCAAAAAAAATTGTGGTAGATTATTACTCATTTGATTCTAATTGAATAGTATTAATTTTGTTTTAGGGTTGTTATCACTTTACCCCCTTAACGTTTGGCATCACTATCAATTTTCTCCTTAACGTTATTTGTTAGTCATTTTACCCCCAAAACTAACGATCAAACTTAAAGAAATTTATTAATTCAAGTGATAAAACATGTTTATTTTTTAAAATTATTATCACTTTACCACCATAAACTATAACCTTGTTATCAATTTACCCTCTAGAGTTATTTTTTAGACAATTTATTCTACCATTAAACCAACTTACTAAGTTAAAAAACTTTAGAAGATAGTACTCTCTTTTTTGTATAATAAAAACAATAAAAAATAAGGGTGGCTCTTTTCTTTTTTAGTATCAAGGAAAAAAAATCAAAACATTAATCTCTTTCTTCTTGACAATCTTATTAACATTGGAAAAAAATAGAAAAATATGGGAGGGAGAGAGAGAGCTCAATTCTTTGTTTTTAATACAAACAAGAAAAAATTCAATGTTTTTATTATTTTAAAATTACTTTAATTTTCTATTTATTACCTAATTCCAATCATAATCCCAAGGATATTAACGTAATACAATAATATTATATTTTTTCTTATTTTCTTTCTTCGCAAAATCTAATTTTTTGTCTCCTTCTGTCCTATCTCCTTTTCTTTTCCAAGTATTAATAAGTCTGAAAAAAAATTTGAGAAACCCCTTTTATTTTTATTTTTTTGGAATCTTAGAGTGAAAAAAAGGAAGAATAATTATTCCAAATTTTTATTTTAATTATATTTTAAAAAAGGTAAATACATTAAAACATTTTTTAACATACTTTTTAGATAAAGGATAGGGTAAAATATCTAGAAGAGAGTAAAGTGATTATATCACTATAATTTAAAGGAATAAAGTAATAATAACAATGTAGTAATGCTATAAAACAAAAGAATATTTTTGTCAAAAAATTATTAACATGCTGAATTGAATTACCTATGGGGTGAAGTGACTAAAAGATAATATTAAGGGGTAAATTGATAATAATGATATAGTTTAAAGGGGTAAAGTGATAATAACCCTTTTGTTTTATGTGCTGTCGAGATTTTTTTATTTTTATAAAAGATCATAATTTCATTAAAATCTACACTAATGGCACAAGTTAGATATCAAAGAATAGGTTTGAAGAATAGATACTACATATCTTAAGAACAGAAGAATAAATAAAAATTACATTATGAAGCTTCAGATTTTAAAAAAAAATGAGATAAACTTTTTTCAGCTCCATGAACATCTGTGTATGCTTCCAATCATCAAATCTGTTGATTAATTGTTTCAAGTCCAAATATCGTGATAAGATTTGTTGAATAGATCTAAGAAATTGCAGATCTGATAATCAAAATCTAAAAAAACTTAAATAAAGAAATTGCCATTTCTTTCTTTCATCTCTTTCTTCTTCTTCTCTAGTTTTCCTATGAGATAATTTCAGAAACCTCCCTTGAGGTCTTTGACAACATCTCCTAGCACACCTAAACTTTAAAAAATATCACTTGCCTCCCTTATTTTCAAACTTTTGTAACATTATCAACCCCATTCAAAATATGATACTAAAAAACTCATATTTGGAATGTATATATAATTTGAATTTTGAAATTATCCTTTTGTTATATTCTTTTAATTGTTATAACAAACTCATTTGAAATCCCTCGGTGTTTGAAAATTTACCAATTTACTTCTTTAATGGAAAATTATAAGTTTTTTGTGGGGTTGGGAGATCCTTTAAGAAAATTTATTTTATAATTTGGACGAAAGATGTTTAAAATTTACAACTTATGAATAATTTACAAAACACAAAAAATTCATCCATAATACTATATAAATGAAATAACTTTTTTCTGCATCTTGAGAGCATTTCAAATTAATTTTTTTAGCCATGTCAAATAAGTTATAAATGCAATTTTAAACACTTTTCCTTTTTTTTTTATTTCCAAGCCATCGATATGGATAAAAAAAATGAAAATGCTAAATAATATATAAAATTTCTTGAATTCACTCAAAATAGCTTACATAAAAGGAAAGATTTCTTTATATGGTAACTTAATAGGCACCTAATTCGCATATCAAACAAATAAAGGTGGATCTAACATTAACGTTTTAAAATCATAATCAACCACCTAAATTACAAATTTTAGTGGAAGAAATCTACTCTTCTACCAAAATAATCAACCCCCTATTGTAGCAAAAAAAAAATTGAGTCCTAAAAAAGACAAAAAAAAATGTTTTTCTAGTTTGAAAACATTTTAAATAAATTTCTTTTTTTGTATTTACGTCATCATACTTTTGTCTCTATTTTTAACTTTTGATTAATATACTTTTTATTTTGTAATAGTGAGACAACCAAAGGGTAATGTTGGAAAGAAACTATGTTCTCTTTCTTAAAATGAATAATTTAATAGTATATTTTGAATTAAAATGTTGAAAATAAGGGAGCTAAGTGAAATTTTTGAAATATTATTAGAAACCTTAAGGAAAGTTTCTGAAATTATTCCTAATCCTAAGAATCTTTTTCTTCTTCTTTGATCCCCCAAGGTTGAGCTTAAAGGAATCCAACCCAAGTGCTAGGGGGAAGTTAGGAAGTTGCGTTCCACCATCTAATCAAAGTAAGTCTAGTTGTCTAATTAGTTTAATTGTGATTTAATTTGGATTGGATGTTGGGTTGATGATGAATTGAATATTGGGTATGGTGGATTTTCGGTTGGTTTTCTTGAATCTTTTGTTAGGCTATACTTTTGAGATGTTTTTTACTTCTTGATTTTGGTTGGAGACGGAGTGTTTGCCTAGAATGCAGTTTAAGAGAGTTTTTGGCTGTTTCAAGAGATGAAAAATCTTGGGTAGAAATTGAACGATTTGAATTCACTACATTAATTTTAAGTTTATTATGCAATAATATAATTATGGGGTACAAAATTATGTATTTGGATGACTATGGAGGCTTAGAGATGATTTAAGGTAAAAATAGAACATGGGAACCAAAACTGGAACTCATCTCTGTCTCGAATCCATCCCCTGAATCCGTCATCGGATTCTTTGCGGATACTTGGATTGCATTCGGCTCAATGCACTGTCATACTGTAATATTTTGGTCATATGTTGACATAAAAACCTCAGATTTAAGTGCCATTGGTTACATTGGAAACTAAGCTAAACTCAAAGGCCTTTAAGTACATGTAAAGATTTCACTCCAATTATAAGAATCGGTGAACCTTTAAAACTGACCCTTGTGTTGTTCTCTTCATTAATTTCTTCGCCACAGAGGAAATTTCAGATTACCTTTTCCGTCCTAAATAAAAGAATTATATACTTGTATACATGCAAATGGGAGGCCTTTTTTTTTCCCTCGTCTTCCGTGTCTTGTAAACAAGTGATATTTCTTTGTAGCCTTGGTAACTTGTATTGATATGGTTCTTTTCAACATGCCAACAGGAGAGAATTTTACAATTTGTCAGACTTGCAAAGCGTATTCCGTTCAGGCGTACATCTGTGGTATCACAATGGTCTAAGAAGTTCGGGCTAGTAAAGTAGTACAATCTGAAGTTCATGGAAGATATGCAGCGTGGAACAAAACTACCAATAGGGCCATTGCTTTACTGCTGTCCGGTGAAGGAAGGAATTTTATTCCTGCTTGATGCTGGCAATGAACAAAATGAACGCATGACTTTCATATGAGCTGGAATTAATGCATGTGGCATTTCATTCGATCCACATTTGAGCAACAAAATGCGCCATGGGATCAGACATGACTGCTTTGACTACCGTCCTTTAGCAGAGCAAATGCAAGCATCCGAAAAGCAAAGCTTACCAGGTTCTTTTCTCCAGAAATACACCAGACAGTTCATCTACAAAGCGCCTCCAACTTTACCGTTCCCGTAGAGTGGATGGAAGCCTCTACAACTTTTAGCGTCTGAATAAGTTTCCATAGACCAGATGACAGAATACTATAGGCTATATAACAACCAAAGTTGTTTTTTAAGTTTTTCAATGTCCCGACAATACAACTTTATTCAAACTCACAAGGAAGACCGACCACACGAATATTAACTGCCGCTTTTATCATTCATTAGGAAACCTAGTTTTTTTTTTTTTTTGGATTCCCAGATTTCTCAAAAAGCAGGCAGCACATATTTTTCAGGCCAATTCACATGTTGGAACATGTAAATGGTTTCTAAACCCGAACAAACTGTTACATTCGGGAGATCAACAATGGGACGGAGATTGGCGGGTCCTCGCCCATCACTGGATGGAGTATATCCAATTCCCCATATCTTTCCAAGACACGCATCCTGCAATCCTCAGCAGCCAATAGACCAGTGGAGTATGCTCCATGTACAGAACCTGGGTACTCGAAACTAGTTGCTTCCCCAGCAAAAAATAAGTTATCCACGGGGATCCTTAGCCTCTCATACAGATCATGGGGTTTACCCACCATATCATAGCTGTAGGAGCCCAGTGTGTTTTCATCTGCGCCCCAATGAGAAACAAGGTACTGAATCTGCAAATTTACCAACAAAAATGTCACTGCTAATATGAAAAAAGACTTAAAACAGTAGTTAACACCTATTGCAGAATTCAATGACGACTGTTTTCATGTTTTGCTTTGCTAGAGCTCAAATATCCCCGCACGAAGGTGACGAAAGCAGAAGTATTTCGAAAGATACCCAGACGCCTAGTAAATTTCAGATATCCCACGTCAGGTTTATCATCAAGTTCAATTACTTGTGAGAACGTTACTAAGCCACAGACAAGGAAGACAACATCTCGAGAAATCTTGCTATGATAACCATTCAACCTTTGCCTAATAGTGGATTTTTATGCGAAATTCTAGACAACAGAATGCATACTTAGTCCATCCGAGTAACCACCCTTTTTCTTTAACATAGATAAAAAGAAAATAATTACAAAAATGGTAAAGAATGTCACTGGAATCCTTGAAGTGCAGCTTCAAAGATTACTATAATAGCTTTCTTAACCACAATATTGACTGATTGTACCGGCTTGAAGAAACAGGCTGAATTATTTTCAACCAAACACAAAATGTAACTTTAAGCCCAGAACAATTATATATCGTGCCAAAATGTTCAACTCGGGTCAGAAAAAGATCATATTAACATGGCTCTCCAACCCACCCCCACCCCCCCCCCCCCCAAAAAAAAAAAAAAAAAAACCTCTCTCCCAAAGAACCAAAAAAAAAGGCAAATACAAGTCATAATGCCTCGGTAATCACAGAAGCTAGACCACAGAATCAACATAAAAATAAAAGAATCTATAAGCAAGCAAAGGAACATGGGCATAAGATAAGTAATGAGTTGCAAAATTTACCGGTTCAGAAGCGTTGGGAAGGATTCTCTTCAGCTGCATGTAAGCAAAACTAGCAGCAGCCTCATCTGACATTTTCTCAATGTCGCGGGCCAATTGCCCAGCAGGCATATAAACAAGGACGGAATGACCAGTGGCCTTATGTAGATTAAGAAAGTAACTGCACTCGTAAGAAGACTCTGCAACCACTCCCAAGAACTCTACATTTGGCCAAAACACCGTCTCAAAGTGTAAAACTATCTTGTTCTCAATACCTATTCCGAGGTCATTGATAGCTGCCTCCTTCCACTCTGGTAATCTCGGCTCAAATTTGATACGGTTTGATTTAAGAACACCAAGAGGGACAGCCACAATAGCAGCATCTGCTACGAAAGTTCTCCCATCTTCCACAGTTACTTTGACTCCATGGTAACGTCTTACAATTTTTGTAACCCTTTAGGAGAAAAAAAATTGACTAACTGCTTGATTATTGGGAGTAACAAGCAAGAAATTAAGGAAATATGGTATGGTAAAGTAAGAAATCAAGTCAATTACCTATGACCCAAACGAATGTCAAGACCTTTGGCAAGGGTATTTATAACCGGAAGATAACCCCTGACCATAAGTCCATGTCCACCAGGAAGCAACTCCTCCTGCAAATACGAAATACAAGGTAAACAAGTCAAGGTTCAGGGTGTCATTTTACCATTGTTTAACACATAGGTAGTCATTCGCAAAAGAGATTCTATCTTCCAAATCCTTCCCTACCCCTGAGATCCAGCAAAAGAAGAAGAAACGTCCACATAAAAATACAGCTAAAGCACTAGGCGAAGAAACTAACCTGGTCCCAGCATTTAAGTGATATGGTCTCAGCATCTGCAGCAAACCAGCCTTCCATTCTACACAGGTACCATTGCAATACCTTATAATCAAGCCCCTCCAACCTGTACCACTATGCATTAGAAGCTTTAATAAACTGTACCAAAAATAAAAGCATTTAAAGTACAAGGATTTCGAGTTCAACCTTAAATCTGGCCTCCTTTCGAAAACAATAGAGATTGCACGAGATATTGGCATATCTTCCCTAAAATCTTGCCTGACTAAGTCCGTCTGCACAAGACGACAGCATAAATCAACAAAAAAATATGCACACAAGAAAAGAATGTTGGTGATATTTTGATGTGTAACAAAAACGATTTCAATTAGCCAAAAGCTACGGAAGAGAAATAGGGAAAGCACGTGCCTCCTTCAGAATGCTCTCAAATATCTGTCCAACCTTTGACACTAAATCCTGTGCAACTTGATTTCCATCCATATCAAAAAGCGCATAGCTGAATAAAAAAAAAATCACCTTATATAGCATAGAAGATAGTCATGAAACAAGAATTGATAAATAAATTCAAAAAGCAGTAAAAAGGAAAAAGATAACAGCTTCTTCTTGTGGTTATGGTTAACCTTATTCTATTATGAGGTGTCTGTTAATTAGGGATCGAATGAAACTCATACTACCTGAACCAAGTGCAGTATTCCATCAGAGCAATGACTAAATAGGAAAGGGCAAGTGAGATTGAATCAAGTGCCAAGAATCAAAATATGCAGACCGCAAGGAGAAACTTTAGATGTCTTAGTCAAAGGCTTAAAACCAATACGTACATTGTTACGTTAAGCTTATCTAAAATGACATGTCGCAAGGAAATCCATAAAGATCAATTACTTTACAACAAAATCTCTCTTATTCTGCAACATATAATGCGTACAGAATATGCAAATTGAAAAGGAAAGGACAATAATGCAAACCTCTCCAAATCATGGTCATATAAAACTGAGTTGTCACCACTTGTTCGATAGAGAGGTAATCCTAGTCTCCCTATAACAGGTGCCAGTGGATTCTCTTTGCACACCCCATGTAACCTAGCATAAGAAAATGGAATTTTAACCGAAAAGAAAAGCAAATGATATCTGTCTAATGCATCCAAAAGATCAAGATATGAAGAGAAGATACAGTTTTTTTTTCCTGATCAGGTTTTTTTCTTGGTTTTGGGGTTTTTGGTGTGTGGGGGGGGGGGGGGCCTGTTCTACATACCAGGATGCACCAAGATCAACTGGAAAACCAAATGAGTAATCAGTATGAACTCGACCACCGATTCTGTCCCTAGATTCCAACACAGTGACCTACAAACACATACATTCTCTATAAGCATTATAAACAGCAATCATACCTTTAATAAAGGCATAAACATATATTGTCCTTCCAACCTGAAATGAAGCATCATAAAGAGCTCGTGCAGCTGCAATGCCTGCAAAGCCACCACCTATGACTATCACAGATGGTGATGATGCATGCCTTCTCTCCACATTCGAATAGCAAAGAGCTACACAGAAATAAAGACAGTAAGATAATTACTAAAAGACAGGATTTGCAAACCACTGATAAGTATCTCATGCAGGTATTTTTCATCATATCGCCATAAAATTTCATAAGAGAGTCCAGATAGAGAGAGGTCACATTCAAGCCACCGAATTCGCAGAGCGCAGAAAAATTTTTAACTACATTGACCATGTACACCTAAGACTCCACTCAACTTCCAAAATTAAGCACTTTGATTCCACCATCCTTCCTTGACATTTGTACCACCTATTATCTAAAGCACTACCATTTTAAATGCAGATCATTCCAGCACGAGAAGTGCATATTGCATTATATTCACGTCCAGTGTTCTTGCTTGCATGGCTGTATAGTACATGATATAACATAGTAACAAACATGCCTAGATGTGGACATGCAGCAAAAACTAACGTATGAAGAGCAGCAATGAGAATACATCATCTCTATCCCAGCAACTGTTTTAAGTACTGCATAGCTTAATAAGTGAACCGAGGACACAAGAAGTCCATACTCATGAATAGCTTATCCACTCTCCATTTGCTAAATAACTAGCAATTTCTAGACCCAGAGCTGAAATAACCTGATGCCTTGCAGTAGATTTTATCATATCAGATGCAGTCAAAAACCAAATTTACTTCCTTTTTTTTTTGTTGGGGGCCCCCGGGGGGGGGGGGGGGGGTGTGGTTGGTTAACACTTTGTCCAATCCATTCAACTCTAAACTCATGGACTGTTAAAAACAGATGGATCATAGAAGTACTGAATATGGTCCAGTCCCTCCTGCTCTCGCGGAATGATCTATGGTACAAAATCCGCAACTAAAGGATTTTCCTTTCATCTTAATCTTGTGATTCTTACCATTCACATTCACGAAAAGAGTCGTCTTTTTTTTTTACCATTTATCTTTTTGATTGGAGCAGGGTCATTTTGGGTACTATAGTCCAATAGTGCTACTATAACTTTCTAATTACTCTACGGAAATCTCGTTGAACATTCTTTCTTTCCAATCGTCGGTGGCATGGCAAAAATCAACAAAAACACTAATAAACTTTTTTTAAAAAATCAGTAAACAGAGCTGAAAAAATCGTCGGTGGCATGGCATGGGATATTCTCTCCAGTAAACTTTTCTTCGTTTAACTTAAAAAAAGCACACGAATACTATAGATCAAACTAGAGCTGAAAAACCAGTAAACAGCATCCAGATTAAACTGATTATGATGTAAAACAAAAAAATGACACAATTAAACAGATAAAATGAGCTTATAAGCTCAAAACTGAACCCAGAACCTTAAAAGGAAAAAAAAGTTTAAAAGAAGAATCAGAAAAAGGAATTAAAAGAAAAAAAAAACAGACCTTTTTGCAATTGGGGATTACTCCTCTTGTCTCTTGAGTCCATGAATAACAGATGATCCGCGATAAAATTCACAATTCGAAAGCTTACGATTTAAACTCAGTAATAACCTCAATTTAGAGAATCTTAACAATAACAGGGACAACAAGGAGACGGAATGAAGAATAAAATCATTAATGAAAAAGAGGAAAACACCGAATTGAGGAGAATAATGAAGAAAAAACACAAGAAACGAATAAACGATGGAGCGATTCGAATAAGAATTAGAATTTAATGATTGATGAAGCTTATTTCCCAAACACCTCCTCATGCGTATTCCAAACCTACCCCAATTTCGGCTCTCTCTACTAATTCCACTCCTAATCAAGCCCTAACCAGCAATCGATCAGGATAATAATCCAAATTCCAGAACTTTGGAATTCAATCGATTGCTATTTTCTCCTTTTCTTCAGTAATCAGCGATTCTAATTCTAGAGAGAGAATCTTTCTGCCTGGTAATGGAGGAATGAGAAGTCTAGAGAGAGAAAGGGAGACGCAGAGAAGACGAATGGAAATTGAAAATACTGAAAGCTGGCAGGTGGGAAAATGGATTTACAGCTCTTAATGTATTTATAGACTTTTTTATTGGGCTGGGCCACACGCATTACAGGTTGGTCCAAGGAGTTCTGATATGGTACGTCGTGGACTACTGTGGACCAGTAGTTTCGTGGTGGATGCATTTGATTGGATTCCTTTTTGTGGAGTTTTTCTTCTTTGTTTTATATTTTATATTTTTAGTTTTTAACCAGAAACTGGTTGTAAGAATTAGCAGAAGGGGAATATTTGGTACAGCTTGTAATATTCCATTTTGTTTTCTGTTTTTGGCTAAGAAGGAAACAGAAATTTCTACCTTTTTATGAAATTTTCTTTCTTTTTCCTTATGGGAAGTATTAAGCAACTTACCTTTTTATGATTTTTTTTCCTTTTTCTTCCTGGGAGTTATTAATTAATTTTCCTTTTTTTGTTTGAGATTTTCTTTCTTTTGTCTTTTGGGAATTGATTAAGTTACATTTTTTATTATATTTTCCTTTCCTTTTCTTTTTGTGAATTGATGAAATTACCTTTTTTATTACCTTTTCTCTCCTTTTGTTTTTGTAATAATTTGTCATATTAACACACACAAAGACAATTATTGTACTTTTGTATTTAAACATTTTTTATTATCTTTTCTCTCCTTTTGTTTTATAGCAATAATTGGTTAAAGGATAATTCTAACAGTGTTCAATGGACATTCATTGAGACATTTAAATCATACATAATTTATCATATCAATACGCTAAATGACAATTATTATACCCCTACATTTAGATTTTTTTTCCAAATTAAATACAATTTTCCAAAAAGTTAATACATAGAAACCATTAGCCAAACCGTTGATTTAACTAACTAACTTTATTTGTTTTTTTCAAAACCTTCCCGACCTTCTCCACACCCTGGCCATTCCAATTGAGATTTGAATCCTCAACCCTCAACTCGACAGCGGGAAAATCAATTTAATTGCCTAACCTTAAGCAACTGTCACAAAGCATATCTGTCACCAATAGTGATTTGAAAGCATTTGCAACTAACCTAACCATATTAATTGACCTTATCTTTTCACCAATTGATCTTTGGACAAGGACTTACACATTCAAACCTCTTTTACATGTGTATCAGACAGGGACATATACATGCCCTTTATTCTTTCTTTGGTTGGATGGACTTTGATATTTAAAGAGTCACAAAACATGGTTGGACATATTGCTGTCCCCTCTATAAACATGCAGCTTTCTTTTTTCTTATTTTTATTTTTGGGCCAGAAAACATGTAACTTTCTTTTGATTGACTAGCATATTATGAGGTGGGTGTGGGTCTATTTATGTTTTCTTCCACAAGTTTATCATATATAAAGAGTAACTTTTAACAAATCATATATTAAACCTAAAAAGGACTAATTGTGATTCATTAGTTGCTTTCCATGCAATGCTTGCCGCATGCCACAAATCCACTCACGTCAGTGTACCTAATTAGGGGTAGAACTCTATCTGTGCTTTTTCAATCCAAAAATTAGCATGTAAAATACTTTTTTTTTAAGTGGGAAGTTTTAAATTCAGAATTTTTTTCCTTTTTTTTTTTGCCTCCCAAAGCCAGTAAGCAGCAGGATTAGGTGTCGATAATTGGACGCAAATGATTATCCCCAAGCTGACTTGTGTACCCAAAAAAACTGCATGATACATTACGTGGTAGTATTCTTGTCTTATATATAAAGCCTTTTGGACTAATAAATGCACAAATATTTAGGTACCTTTCGGTGCTAACACAATGAATATAGTCAAAATTAAGGCACTGGATCGAATTAAGGAGCATCATTAGGTATTATAATTGGTTAGGGTATACATGAATTTGTGTACCTTTACAAGTTATGGATCCATTTTCATGCTTATTAATTTTTCACTGCCCCTAGGCAGAAGAATATTTATCTTCAACCTGTCTTTCTTCTTACTATATATGCATCTTTCTGTCTAACGGGTACACATATGACACTCGTTAATATATATTTCGGGTGTTATATTTTTGAAAATATAAAATTAATTAAAAAAATAAATAAATATAAGAGATGATAGGCAAGATTAAATAGAGAAAGTATATAAACATAAGAAAGGATAATAATTATTAATATATATATATGAGATAAGTTATGTAAATATTAGATGTATTAATGGATGCTGTTTACAAAAAGTCAAAAACCCCTATATGTATATAAGAGTAACGACTTAGTCGCCTCGTGACTCAAAAGTCATGAGTGCGAGTTTCACTGTAAGAATAATAATAATGTTTAGTTTGGTAATCTAGATGTGGGGAGCAATCATAATGTTATTAAAAAAATAATAATAAAAGAACAAATAGAGAAGCTGAGGAGACAGTGCCGGCATAATAAAGGTTGTGAAATGTAATGTCAAGAGACTCGAGACTCTGATTGGATTATGGAGTTTTCAGAAAAATAATACAAGAGCATTTTTGTACAGATAAATCAGTAAAGACAAAAAAAAAAAAAAAAAAAAAAAAAAAACTGGTTAGAGTTTACTAGCAATAAGTTTTTGAAAGCAGCTCCTTCCAAAACTCTGTACATGTTTAGAAGATAATTTGTCCTCCTCAATCGCCACTCGAAAATGGAAAACATATTAAAATAAAAAGAAAAAAACACGAGATATCAAAATCATTTTTCACTCGGTAAAGAGAAAAGATCATTTTGTCGTTTAATTAACGATCTTTTAACCTATTTTGGCTGTTTCGGGTGCTTTTCTACATAATTGCTTGAAAGAACATGTTTTAGAACAGTATAATCAGGTCAAGAAAACTATCAACTAATCCTGTTTATTTACTTCTTCTGCGGTCCTTCTCTTGTTCTTTTTGTGCATATTTGTGTTTATTGAGTAAGAAGAATATGCTTGGATTGACGCCTCAAGGCGTAGAAGTTTTGAATTCGAATACGATCTCCCTCCTGCTTATTCGAATGCGATCTCCCTCCTGCTTCTTAAATTTCATGTCTTTCTTATTAAAAAAATGAGTAAGAATATGCTTGTGTTAGATGCTAGGCCACACACCAACACCAACTCCATGACAGTTTTTTTCTGGTTCATATAGGTTTCAAAGGTTACTTTTCAAAGTTGTCTTCTTTGTTGTACGTACTAATAGCATTCAATTGTCAAAACTGAAAGAGAAAGGGTTTTAGCCACTTGATAAGTACGTTGCAATTTCAACTTTTCTAGAGGGTTTTCATTGATGACGGCTAGCTTTAGCTGCTCCTCGTATTTTATTTTATAACCTTTATCGAATGCATATGGAACTTATCTTGTGATTAAAAAAAAAAAACAAATTTCAGCATAACTTTATGTGAATGTGATGGACATAAACGTAAGAAAACACTAAAAATATATGACGCAGGAGTTAGGTCTTGAGTGGCTAATGAAGCCTTCTTTTACGTTGTCAAATACAAAAAGGTCTTACTTTAGTGACGAAAAGCCTTCAATTTTGTAATGCAACATCTTGATCTTCTGCCCATTTTGATCCAAGTGTGTTGGACTTTTGGAGTACAGTAGTGTAAATAAATTTAGGAAGGATGTAAACAAGTTGAAGTAGATTTTGAAGTAGGGTGTAAAAATAAAAGTTTGAGTTGTTCATTTGACTCTGAAATAGATTGGAATGGACCAGTGAGAGCACGGATCATTCTTTTTGTTTTTGTAAAAAAAAAAATAAAATTATATGGGTTCAATTTTGATCACCATCACAGATCAGAATGTGCTCTCAAAACCATATGTCGCGTATAGAGATTCTTATAGATCACATATCAACACAATCTTCTTAATATCGATAATAGGACTTTAAAACAAAACGTTCTATAAGAAATATATCCGTTATTACTAATTGAACAAATTTGTATTGGCAAACGTGGGGTGGACTATTAATCGAAAGCTTCCCAACTTGACAAGTTTTAAGTTCAAATGCTTTAGAATCTCTGTTTGTATTTCTGCTTTTACCGCCCAAACCAATGGATTTGAGAATGAACCAAAAAGCTAGAAAACCAATTTTGTGATATAATATCCTGTTGTGGCCATTTTTCATACCTGTGTTGGACTGTAGGGCAAAAAGAAAATCAAAAAACGTGGGGTTGTGGTTTGGGGGCAGTCACCGACTAAATCTTTATGGTCACTGATTAGGATTGGAAAGCTAACAAATCAAGACTGTGACTTTGCTGTGCATGAAAGGAAAAACTTGAATAATAAAGGAGAAAATAACAGCCAACTACCCCGGCGAACCATGCGGCCCAGCGAATACAGGACAATTGACTAGACAGCTTGCTTCCCTCCATTAAAGGTGGATGTGAAAAGAGGGAATTCAATCTTTTCAAGGGATTAATTAAATTCACCATATTTTCACTTAAATTTACATCTTAAATCTTGTAAGAGTTTTTAGCATTAGGTGTATAAACATTTTAGCTAACATAAATAGGGTTAATTGCAATTAATACGGTTAAAAAATACCCTATTTCTTATTCTATACCTAAACCCTTTTTTTTTTCTGTGTCATTTAATTCTGCGAGACAAACTTACTCCTCTGTTAATCATATTAAGATCGATGAAAGCGAAATGAGAATACATGTAATTGTGAGAAGGAACTTCAGGGAAACGTTGTATTATTTGAAATATTATTTGGAATAATTACTGTAGCACTTTTTGTGATGTGATGTATGTGAGATAAAAAGTAGTTGGGAATATAAAAAGGTAGGTTGGAAAATGTGTTTGTGATGCAAGCGAAATATTATTTGAGATAATTTTGTTATACAAAATTTGATGCATTGTTTTCCTCTATCTATTAGAACTCAAATTATTTTTTTTTTTCCTAATTGTTCTTGAATTGATTTCTTGAGCTTTCTCCCACTAAGAGCGATACCAAAACTGTTTTGCCTATTAATTACGATGGAGAAGCAATTGATTCACTTATAAAAGAAGGGCACCTGAACATTGTAGGGTTTATGTAAAAGTAAAATTTTATGAATCAAGCAAAGACTTGAGAATTCCAATTCTTTGCAAAAAAAAAAAAAAAAAATCTCTGGAGTTTTAAAACGCGTGTGATGAAGCATTGGATGAATTAGGAGTTTGTCCTCAAAATTAACGACAAAATTAACTAGTGTACCAGGCTACCTCATTCTCTGATGAAAGCTATTGAAAAAAATGCAAAAACATGTGGTTGAATATCTCTGTGTAAGATTTTTTGGTAGAACTTGTCAGGAAGGGACAGCTTCTTTGTTTTTAACAAAGTTGACATAAAAGGATCCAAATTCATCACGTGCTATTCTTTAAGATCACGATCTTTCTTTTTTTTTTTTTAATTTTCCTTTAACCTTTTTCACTAGAAACCAGTATTATATAATGTGGAAAGCATTATGCACGTTTGGATAGGAGATTATTTTAAAAAAATTATCTGAGATAATACTATATAACTTTTTATGATATGATATATGTGAAATAAAAAAGTGGTTGAAAATTGTATTTATGAAATAAGCAGAATAAAATTTAGAATTCTTTTTTTTTTACAGATCTTGATAACCAAGTGTTTGGATTGTAAAAAATTACACTTTATTTACACCTTATTTACACACTGATTTGCTTGCATTATCAACACATTTTCCAATCATCTTTTTATCTCACATGCATCATATAAAAAAGTACTACAGTACTTTTTTGACAAAATTATCTCAAATAATTTACATGCATGTTCTCCCTATTTTACTTGTCAGTGTATCAACCTCTTAATTACTTATGTACATTTTTTTCAAAGATAGTAGTGTATACACCATTGACACAGAATTTTGGATTCCTTTTCTTTTTCTTCCTACTCAATAGGGACTTTAAGAGAAAAGGATAAAAGGTTGATTGTATAATACTCCCTCCGTCCCACTTTAATAGTCCTGTTTCTTTTTTCACACAGTTTAAGAAAAAGTAGTTAACTTGTTGGAAAAGTAAATTTAGATTGCTATTTTCCTAAAATACCCTCACATTAAATATGGTACAACTTTATGGGAACCTGAATTGATGTAAAATAAGAATCAACTCTCATTAAATAGGGTAGGTTTATAGTAACAACAACTTACATTGAATAAGGGTATTTTAGGAAAATTAAAATACAACTACATTCTTCAATTGAAAAGTGAACTATAATTTGGGACAGACGAAAAAGGAAAACAAGACTATCAAAGTGGGACGGAGGGAGTAATATTTTTGTGCATGAGCGTGTCTAAATGTGTGACACATGCATTAAAGAAAAAAAAAAAAAGGTGCCAAATGTGAATGGAGACTAGTCAACACTTGATCGTGTAAAGAAAATATTTATTCTAGAATGAAAATGAGTGAGAGTCTAATTAAACTTTTATAATTATCTCACTATTGTTCTTCACTATTGTTCTTATTAAACTAACTATTACGAAAAATGGGTGTTTCTTTATTAGTATTATATATAGATATTTTTTTTCCCCCTTCGAAAGTAGTGGCCTAAAGGGGGACAATGACAGAAATAAGCTATTAGAATCGAGGCCGAAAGGTGGAACCTGGACCTCTTTGTGCTGTAGCTAGATCCATATCTGAATCATGAAGTCAATTTCGTATGACCCACTATGGTCAGACACCGCCGGCCCACTTGAAGACGCGGCCGAAGCTTGAAAATGTGATGAGATAGCCATTTTGTTCGAACCAACCAACCTTTTTTTTTGGGGACTGCTGGGACCACATACTTTTAATCTGGTCCTAAGTATCACATCAGGAAAAGGGTTATTATCACTTTACCCCCATAACGTTTAGTGTTACTATCAATTTCCCCTTTAACGTTATCTTTTAGTCACTTTACCCCCAAAACTAACAGTCAAACTTAACGGAGTTTGTTAATTAAAAGGGTTAATCACATTTTATCCCCTTAAAGAATACCCTATTTCTCAGTTTACCCCCAAACCTTTAATTTTGCTCACTTAACCCCCTTTAGGACAAAATTGCCCTTGCATTATTTTGACTTTTCATTTACCTTGTTTTCCTTTCTTTTATTTCTTTTTCTCTTTCTTCTTTATTTAATTCTTCCTCTTTCCCACAAAAATCTTCACCTTAATGATTGAAATTCAAAAAGAGGAATTGCAGAGATCTATCTTCTCCTTAAATGATTAAAAAAATATTCAAATCACTTTCCTAAAATACAATTTTTTTAGCCTTTCAATTCTTTTAATTTTGGGTTTTCCTCTTTCCTTTCTAGTTTCTCATTTTATTCTCAAGAAAATATCATAAGATGAAATTGTTTTCCTTTCTTTTATTTCTTTTTCTCTTTCTTCTCTCTTTCATCCTTCTCAATAGAAATTCCATTTCAACGAAAATTTTTGTTTTGAGTTTGTAATTGCATATTTCTGGGTGAAGGTTTAAAAGTCATCAAAAACTAATTTTGATTTTTTGTATGATGTCACGTGCCACAAATTTCAATTGATGATTATTAATCAGGTCACAATTTCATTTTAAGATATTTTCTTGGGAATAAAATGAGAAACTAGAAAGGAAAGAGGAAAACCCAAAATTAAAAGAATTGAAAGGCTAAAAAAATGTATTTTAGGAAAGTGATTTGAATATTTTTTTAATCATTTAAGGAGAAGATAGATCTCTGCAATTCCTCTTTTTTAATTTCAATCATTAAGGTGAAGATTTTTGTGGGAAAGAGAAAATGAAATAAAAGAAAGGAAAACAAGGTAAATGAAAATTCAAAATAATGCAAGGGTAATTTTGTCCTAAAGGGGGTTAAGTGAGCAAAATTAAAGGTTAGGGGGTAAACTGAGAAATAGGGTATTCTTTAAGGGGATAAAATGTGATTAACCCTAATTAAAATGAAAAGACATGTTTAACTCTTAAAATGATTATCACTTTACCCCCATAAACTATAGTCTCATTATCAATTTACCCCATAAAGTTATTTTTTAGACAATTTATCTTACCATTAAATCAACTTAACAAGTTAAAAAACTTTAGAAGCAAATACCCTCCTCTTTGCATAATAAAAATAATAAAAAATTTAGAGTGACTTTTCTCCTTTTCAGTATCAAGAAAAAAGGTCAAAGAATTCATTTCTTTCTTCTTGGCAATCTTATTAATATTGAAAAAAATAGAAAGATGGAGAGGGGGAGGGGAGAGGGAGAGAGAGAGCTCAATTCTTTTTTTAAAAAATTACAAATAAGAAAGAATTGAATACTTTTATTATTTTAAAATTATTTCACTTTTCTGTTTACTACCAAATTCCAATTCTAATCTCGATAACCTCAAAGTAATATGATAATGTTATACTTTTCTTTATTTTCTTTCTTTGCAAAATCTAATTTTCTATCTCCTTCTTTCCCATTTCTTTTTCTTTTTCGAGTATTAATAAGTGTGAAAAAAATTTGAGAAAACCCTTTTATTTTTATGTTTTTTGATCTCTTAAAGTGAAAAAAAGGAAAAATAACCATTCCAACTTTTTATTTTTAATTATATATATAAAAGGGTAAATATATTTAAATTTTTTGACCATACTAGTTAGATTAACGATGAGGTAAAATGTCTAGAAAATAATGTTAGAAACTAAAGTGATTGTATCACTATAATCTAAACGAATAAAGTGATAATAACAATGTAGTAATGCTATAAAATAAAAGGGTATTTTTGTCCAAAATTTCTTAATATGTTGAGTTGAATTACTTATCGGGGTAAAGTGACTAAAAGATAACATTAGGAGGTAAACTGATAGTAGTGATATAGTTTAAGGGGGTAAAGTGATAATAACCCTTAGGAAAATGATACGATTGCTAATATAAGTTGGTTCAGTTTGACAAGGATGGATCACTTTTTAACATAAAAAGGTCTTGTGTGTGTTGGAAAATGTAAGGACTGTCAGTGTGAAGACTGTATTGGTGAGCGATTAGTATGAATTTCTATAAGCGTTCCTGAGGCACACCTTGATCCGTGGTGGTGACGAGAGTCGAATCCATCTAAATTTTTCTTTATAAAAAAAAAAGTAAGAAAAAGAAAAGAGACACCATTGTTTTTTGCTTCATGTGTCCATTTTTTTTTTCACTTTCAAATGCACAAAATAAGCGTCATTCTTTAAAGAATCAACACTATATCATGTCAAGATTTTTTATTTTTATTTGGAAAAAAGTAAATTTTTTTCTCATAATTTTATAGTTTGAATGTGAGGACAATGTTCTTAATTTTTCAAATCTACCACATAAAACAAAGATCACATGGTTTCTTAAAACCTTGATTTTCCAGGTTTCCTATCAAATTATGGGATGGCAGGAGTATGTGACTATCTTTTTTTTTTTTAGGTAAATACCTAAATGTTCATTTAAACTGATTGTTAGGATTGAATACCTTCGCAGGATTGACCTTTCTACGCTAATGAATGCTTATTTTTTTTCTTCTATGAATGCGTTTCCTCTACATTATCTTACATTACCAGAAAGATAAATGTGATACTTATGAGGTTGGGAAAGTTCGAATAAAACGCAAAGATGGAATATTTTATGAGTCAAGAATGAACCACGTATTTGTTTGTAAGCCTTCAGGCACCTCGGGTCCAAAGCTTGTAAACGTGATGAAATAGCTATATTGTTCGGACCATACACTTAAAGTGTATGGAGAGGGTGCACAAACTGTTTTTGAGGCTAATGCTGAAACTGAAGTTGAAGAGTCTGCTAATGTAGAGGAATCATTTGAGATTGATTCATGATCTTTAGAAGATGAAGTTATGAATGCATTGCTAGCTCGACAACGGTCCAAATCAAAAGCTTCATATTCAACAAATGATCGTGGCACAAAGAGAAAACTAACAAGCTCTCGAGTACTTTACAAGGTGTTGGGATGAATGGCAGATTCACTGGATAAGCACTTAAATTCAAAATGCTCAAAAGTTACAACTAAAATGGTGGAAGACGAGTTATCTAAAATTGAATTGGATAGATTTCAATTGTTGAAGGGTTTTGATCTACTTATGAATGATAGGACAAAGTATGACACTTTTTCTGGTCTCCGAGACGACTTAAAAAAGGATTGGCTATTGATGCATATTGGTAATTGACTTTTTTTTTTTTGGTAACTTCCAGTTGAAGTTGTTTTCGTAGAAGAAGTTGAGCTGATTGCTGGGAGCCCAAGTAGAGAAAGTAGAAGTTGTTACTACTCCATCGTGTATCCATGACTTTTTAAATTCTGATGAGTTCTTTGTTTTTTATGTAATGGATCAAAACAAGATTATAGAAAGATTCTAGGGAGTGTTTCAGCTATTTTCTGTCTGATTTTTGAGATGATAAGAATGGGACATTGGATCTTTTTGTCTGATGAACTAGCATTTTAGGTAGGGGTGGCAAACGGGTCGGGTTCGGGTTGGCGGGTCGGGTTGAGGCTTAAGTATAACAAAGAACCTGCTGACCCGAACCCGACCCGCCAACCCGAAACGGGTCAGGGTACCTGACACGAACCCGAAAATTTCGGGTTGGCGGGTCGACCCGAAATGACCCGAAACTTAATTTTAATTTATTAATTTATCACTGTAATTTCTAATAAAATCAATTTTTTCACAAAATTAATTACATCATCAAGTAATAAAAATTTAAATAAATAATTTCAAACCAAATCTAAAATAAATTAAACACCATAAAAGTGTTTTATCCCAAACCAAATATAATTTAAATTAAAACAACATAAAAGTAAAAAATAACATCATATATTATTTGTCCAAATATAATAATTTTAACTTCACACAAGTTAAATAAATTCATTTAGGATTAAGTAATTAATGCCTTTGGAAAAAAAGAATGATTTAGTTTAGTTAGATAAAATAATTTTTATGTTTATTAAATTAGTTTTAATTCGTAAACGGGTCACATCGGGTCATATCAGGTCACCACAGGTTGACCCGAAATTGACCTGTTTTCTTTTCGGGTTCATCGGGTTCGACCCGATTCTGACCCGAACTCCCAAAACCTCAACCCAAACCCATTAATTTCGTGTTAGGTTCGTGTCGTGTTTTCGGGTCGTGTCAGGAATTGCCACCCCTAATTTTAGGTATTGAAATTAACATAGTTGCCTATGTTGATGACCTGACTTGTCCTTGAGCTGCATGAACCTTTGCATTCTTTCTCAAAGTTAAGGAGCTTTTGCTCTCTATTTTGTGTATAAGTGCTCTTCCTGTATTCTGTTGGTTTTTATCTCCCACAAGTCTGCACACTTGCTAAAGAATGGATGTCAGATTTTTTTTAATTTATTGAGTTTTAACTCTCTAAACTGTTGAAATGGGTGGGAAAATGACACTTGAGATCCTCGGTGACATATTTTCTATGCCAATCCAATGCCACTACTAATATTGCGCCAAGTGTCCTATTATTATTTGCACTTTAATTTTCTAATAATTCAAATTGGTTTGGTTTAACACAAGTTTTCTCTACCCTTTAAACCTTTGAACCAAAATTAACCAACCGGTCTAATTCATATATCAATACTTTTAAGTTAACCACAGAAAATCCTAAACAAAATTGCCTCCAAACCCTAAACGAGATTCTACACTATATTAGAGTCAAGAACGGTTGCCGGAGCGAACATCAACAATTCTAGGTAATTTATCTGCACTATTTTGTGTTAATCACACCATTAATTTATGGGCCTCTGTTGCAACATCCCCAAGTGAGTTGTAGCATTCCACAAACAGAAAAGTACGTGGACCACAAACACAAGTACCAAGCAAATTGCTACAGAAAAAGTCCTATAAAACTTCTCATCATTTCCATCAAGGTTAGAAACTTCCGAGGGGCAAAGGGCGATGATGTATAAAATCTTGGGCACTGGAATATAATCCAAAAGAGTCACTAAACGCCGACGTTTGCGAGTCCCCTCTGACATTTGCTTACCGCCACTCCATTTCCGAGAGAGAAGGGCAAAGGCCAAACGGAGGCCAAAGGGAAAGCAGTAAAAGCTTCTCCCTCTCTTTCTTCTTCATAGCGTTAGAAGAATTTTGGAGGCCCACCAGTTTCAGATATTTCAGGTTCGATTATAACATTGAAGATTCAATTTTTATGTAAACTTGATAGAAACTTTGGATTGGCATTGGATTGTAAATTTACAACCTTTGGATCGCCGAAAGGGTCATCTACAAGAAAATGGGCACATAAAAAAGTGGGAAAAATGGCAAAAAAGAATGAACAAGAACCTGGGATGGAAATCAGCAATAGGAAAAGTTACAGAGGCCAGAGTTGGAGCAAAGAAGAGCTCTGTAGACGGCGTTGTCGTGAGGAAGAACGTTTGGTGAATACTAGGACCAGTCCACAAGTAGAAGGGCAAAGCCAAAATTACATTGGAAAGGCAGAAATTAAGCCCTTTTGCTATCATAATCTTCTTCCTCCTTCTAGAACTCAGCCATGAAGTACATGAAATTGCCTCCAGTGGAGAGCTCGAAAGAGAAGGGCTTTGACGGTGAGGCAATCGGCAATGAAGATGATGCCACGTGGAATGGCGGAGCTGGTGGAGGAATCAAAAGGACGACGACATTGAAGTGTGGACCTCATTGGAGTGGATTGGAGAGTTTGAAGGCAATCAATGATGAAAGTATTGATATATGAATTAGACCGGTCGGTTAATTTTGGTTCAAAGATTTAAAGGGTATAAAAAACTTGTGTTAAACCAAATCAATTTGAATTATTAGAAAATTAAAGTGTAAATAATAATAAGACACTTAGAGCAATATTAATGGTGACATTGGATTGGCATAGAAAATATGTCACCGAGGATTCTAAGTGGGGAAAATGCAATAGTTGAGTCCATGGTTAATAGTGCCATTAGAAGATTACAGAGTTTAAAGATTTTATATAAGACTAGAAAATGAATATTTTGCCATTCTTTATGTTCCTTTCTGTTTACATTTTAAACTCATTAAGGACAACTATTCACCAAGTTTCCAATCTTGTCACTTGTAAACAGGGACCATGGGCAGGAACGGTTGCAGGTGCCGGTTTTATGCATTTTGCACATCACGTAATTTTGTTTGTACATGGCGTAACTTTGTTTGCACAACGTGTAACTTTAGAATAAATTTTTGTAGACCCCATACACGTTATTAAAAACGAGGTACAAAAAATGATCTGAACCGTACAATTTTTTTGGGCCAAATCTTGGCCGTGAACAGCTCAGGAGCGGTTATCAGATGGACCGCTCCTGCCCCTCATCCTGCAAACAGAAATATTCACCATTCCAGCATTCTAAACATTATTTCCACGTGAATGACTATGTTAACTGCTAAGTAAATAAGCTAGGTGTCACTATACGATGAAGCATTTGATCAAGTGTTTTTGTTACATATGTAGGATTTATTTGTAACTGATTGTTTTCTTTATCTTTTTTCATGAAATATTGCTTCTTGATTTTGTAGTTATTGTCACATAAGTGAAAAATTGTTTCAGAATAAATTATTAAAGGCACAAATTGGTTTTTTCTTTTAAATCTTTAGTAAAAATTAACTAAATGTAAGAAAAAAAAGAAATTATTATATAGAAAAAAGAAAAAAAGGAAAAATTTTATGTAAGCCAATGTTTCATGAAAACAATTCTAATTCCTAATGAATTCTTCTCTCATGCAAACAAAGAATTTGGAATTCCAAATAAATTCTACATCAATTCTATGCATTTCCCAAACAAAAGAATTGGAACAATTCTATAGAATTTCAATTCTAATTCTATAGAACCAAACGTACCCTAAGGAAAATCAATTCACCATCTTTTGCGGCCCGTACTTTTCTACTTGTTGAATGTACCCACATAAAAGTCATGCTCAACGAAATTTTATTTACAACATTATATTATGTCAATCTTTTTTTTATTTTTCAATTGAAAAAGTAATTCTTTTTTTTTTGTGATAATTTGTAAAAAGGGACAAAAATGGCAAAAACGTTTTAAAAACTTTTTAGCTCCCAACAGGCTATAAAGTTTTCAGTTTCTTTGTTCTAACAAGCCTCATTAATAATTCATTCACAAATTATTTCAACAGACATTTCCTGCATATTATTGCTCTTGTATTTTCTTCGTTAGTTCAACGATAAACGATATGAGTTTGGTTTAACCCGAATAAGGCTCAAAGGTCCAACTTTTTATGAGCCAAGAGTGAGTCACACATTTTATGAGTCAAACTCGGGCTCAAAATTATAATTCTTTATGTTAGTTGAGCTTGGACGTGCCCAAGCTTAGCTCACAAATGGTGATTAGCACTTAGTAGCCCTAGTTAGATCACATATTTAATTATTCAATATGTTCCTTTCTCACACATTTGCTACATTTTACATCATTCAAATTCGAACCCAGCCCACAAGGATACAAAGTCCTTCGTTCAGAAAGATCTCTAATTTTTTTTTTTTTAGGAAACGGAAGCATCAGCATTGGAGTGCATGTGGAAAATCAAATCTTATTAGACATTTATGCCTTACACCCTATTACACTGTTTGGGTTGATGTAAATATTGTAATATTTGGTGCATCTTTCCACTGAGTTGGTGTATGCCAATATATGGGGTAGTTTGCACACCATTTGGTGTAATTCTTACACCAAATATTGGTATACACAAGCCTAGTGGAAAGATACACTCATGTAATAGAAACTTGGGTGACAGAAGATCAGTTGTCGGAGGAGAAACTGAAGTTCAAGATGCAATATTAAAATCTAGTCCAGATTCAACCGAAAGAAGAAAGAAAAGACTAAATATTCAGCAGTATAATCCGAACATGCACCCACAATGTTATTTGGAGAAATGACATTTGCATTCCTAAATTAGCTTCTAGTACTTCTTGTTAGTATTTTATTTACTCAGTGGATTGGAGTGAGAGATACTAATTCAGGAATACAAATATCATTTCCTTTGTGAACTTAGTTAGCTGGCCTAATTGTTTTTGCTTTTATATGTGCTGGTCCTGCTGGATGCTTATACATAGAACTGAAATTTCCATGTTTTATTTGCCAGAAAGTTCATGCATAGAAATGCATGGCTGCTAGCTATTTACTTCGCATTCAATTGAATTAACGATAACTATTTTAGCCTGAAGCGGAAGATCAATAACAGTCTTCCCTTCTTTCAGCAGACAATCCGGCCACCAACCTGCAAATTTGCAAGAAGCAAGAAATGGTTACTACTACTACTCTATTGAAGTGCAGCCAATATCATATACGGATTATTTAATGATTAATCAATAAGCGTACTCCTTGAGTGCCTCAGCATTGGCCATTGGCGGACAATGAGCATCTTCATACCTTCCTGTATCCGTACTCATTGGTGAAATAGTCTTAGTAAGGAGTTCTTTTCCCAGCTTTGCCAGGTGCTCAAGGTGTTTCGGGTACGATTGGTCCATTGACATCTCTTCGCTATCCAACCTGGTGAGGTTTATGGTCTAATGTTTTGGGTTGAATGTTATATATATCAGTATGATAGGTTGAATAGGGATGACACATCATTGGAGGGATCGAACCCGAAATACCTCCAGCACCTGGCAGAGCTGGGAAAAGAACTGCTTATTAAGAATGTTACCAAGATGAGTACGGACACAGGAAGGTAGAAAGATGCTGAAAGCCCTCCAATGACCAAGGATGAGGCACTAAAGGAGTACGTTTGTTGATCAATTTTTGAATAATTATATATGTATCGGATATTGGATGTTCTTTAGTATATATAGTAGTAGTAGTGATGTTTAATTTCTTGATTCTTGTAAATTAAATTGCAGTTTGGCTGCCAGATTTTTGGCTGAAAAAAGGAGTCGCGAAGAAAAAGATGGCTAGCAGCCGTGCATCCCCATGCAAGCACTTTCTGGCTAATAAAGATGGAAACTTTAACCATATACCGAAGCATATATATCCATCAAATAGCAGCAAAAACACTTGGGCCATGGCTGATGAGTACCGTCTAGCTCAACTATGGTCACAAAGAATAATGTTGTGCTTGTAATAACTGTTCTGAATCTGATTCATGTACTGCTGAATAATAGTACTCCAGTTTCTTTCTTCTTTGGGTTGAAATTTGAAACTGGATCACATTTTCATATTGCATCTTGCATTTCAACTTCTCCCCGTTGCTGGAATCAGGCAAAGTACGTACACCCCATAAATTGCTATCTGTTAAGTTAAGACTACTATCTTGTTATCTTACATTTCAGAATTTGCTATATCAGGGCTGGATGTAAATTGCTCGCCTCAAAAAAATGTCTAGCATGGAAAATAGTCTACGGGAAATAATTACTTTCTTCATGATTTTTTAATGTTTGAGCAATTTGTCACGAATGTTGTCTCAATACAAAACCCTGGCCATCATTTTTTTCAATATGTCTGCTCAAAAACAACAGCCATAGCCCGTAAGGATGTATTAGGCATTAGTTTGAGCTCGAACTGATCCACCGATTGAGGAGCTTGCAAGCTTGAGTCGAGCTACTCATTTAGCTTCGCTCCTAGTACTCATCCAATTCAATATTATGTAGTTCTTCAGCTTATTAGGTTAAGAGGATTTGACAGCCAATTTCTTTTTTGTCAAACAAATTAAAGTTTCTCCATCTATAAAATAAAAATTTCCTCCTATCCAAAACACGTATTTAAGGCATAATCATCCGCCAAAAAGACTTGTCAAAAATTGGGGATTAAGAAGGAAGGTGGAATAGATGATGTGAAAATTTAGTGGCCACATATGCTGTTTGAATTGATTATCTTTTGAATTATAGGTGTCAGACGTTAGAATTTAGAAGGAGAATAATGTCATGGATATTTTAGGATCTGGCCAATGAAAATGTAAATTGTCAAAGGCTAGATGTGGCTTTAGCAACTTTTTTAACAAGCAGCAGCACCATATTGACTTAGACAGAGAGATTTGAAGAAAATTTGGATACCAATGATTCTTTAGCTGTTAACTTTAGTCTAATGGTCAAGATTAAAATCTCAAAATAAGTAATTTTTTTTTTTATTTAAAACACGCACTGCATATGGAATTTCAAGAATCATCATAGAAAATTTAAATCTTATTTTTTGGAGTCCCAGTCCATAGTCACCCTTATTTCCTATTCACTTTAGTGCCAAAAATAGCTCTCTATAGCCAAAGTATGATTTAAGGATTAGACACTGATTCTGCTACGTAATTAACTAGACAGATTGGGAAAATAATAGCATTACAAGAAAGATTAGCCATACAATCATCGAGTACCTTTGAAACAATATACAAAGAAGTGGATCCTTCTCAAAAAATTAACAACAATGCTTAAGCTAGAACCAGAAAAACTTGGTCGAATTGACCCGGTCGAGTAACCGAAGGAAGTTAGTAAAATATGCATAGGCATGACAATTTGTAATCGGAATTTTGAAAGGTTATAGATATACTATAACTCGCTCGATTCTTAATTTTGTATCGTCAAGAATGTTAGAGATACAGAAAAATATATACAAATCAAGGGGGTGGATATACATTTAAAACAGAGGGATAATTAAAGAATAAAAAAGAAAGACCTAGAAAAGTAATAGACAAGAGTTGTCGATTAAGCTCTCAGGGGATAGTCTAGCTGTAAAGCGGATTCTTAGGCTGAATGAGGTTTTGGATTCGTATCTTTTTCTAAACTTGAAACCCCCCTATCAAATCTGGGTGTGTCGAGAGAGGCTGCGTCGTATCCCCTGATTTAGTGTGTCGGCTCATGTCCTAAGTGGTCCGAGTCGGGGCATGTTTCGAATAACTGAATTAAAAAAAAAGAGTTGTTTATTAATTTCAAAGTTAACACCGCATTTGTCACAAATCTATTTTCCTTGGCAATTGTAGCATGCCATTAGCAAACCAAAGCATATAAACCAAGGAATGAAAAACATAAAACACTTGGGCCCAGGCAAAAATTGTTGGTCACGAACTTTAAAGTCTGATGCTTTTTTATTTTCTTAATGGGCTGGACTGGGCTTTATCTAATAGTGCCGATCAATATGGACAGTGGATTCCCAGTTGGGCCCAGAGCATATGGACCTACGCGGGAAAAATAGCCGTTTGGCGGGCAACGACCGAATTTCTGTTTAATCCCTGCAATTTGAGTGCGGGGAGAGGCAGGAAAGCAGTTCTTGGGAGCTCCTGAGATATGACAAATTCCTATCAGACAAGTTTTTTCTTTGTTTCTTCATCTTAAATTGTTTCAAGCATGAATGAAGTTGTCTGGATTTGTACTTTTTCTTTCATTTGATTCTTTCTCAGAATCTTGCTTTATTCGTGCTTTGGTTTGTTTCTTTCAAGTGTTACCGCTTCTTTAATTGTTCTGTGAATCTTTTTTTTTTCTTTTTAATTTCTTGCTTCGATGATATTTGAATCCTATTCTTATCTGTTTGATATATTGTGTAAAAAGGATGGTTGTGTCTTGTATCAGAAACCCTGTGATAGGCCTTTTCTTTTTCTTTATTGGAAGTATTCTTAGTAGTTTTTCTTTCTTTTTGTTCCATTTTGCTGGAAGAAAAATCATAGACAGATTAAGGAAAGTGACGATTGCTTCTCCACCCGTTTGGCCATTAGTGGTTTTCCATTTTTTCTTGTGATTTTTGAGCAGGGGTGTCTTTCTTTTTCTTGCATGTTTTATTAGGCGACTGTGACACATCATAAACATACACAGGTAAACTTGAGTAAATGGGATGTGAGCAGCTTGGCCCCTTCGATGGGGGAATAAAATCAGACAAAGTAGGCAATTGATTTCATTTATGCTAATTATTAGATGGACCTTGTAGGGCTACGAAATTGTATAGGCTTCAAGTTAATGTAGATAAAGAGTTCAACTGTTGCTTCTTGATGCATGCAGCTTGCTATTCCAATTGTCTGCTGAGAAAAAGAATTGCCAAGGCAGACTGCTTGTCTTCCATGCTAATACTATCAACCAATTAAGGACACTACATTTTCTACCAGATAAAGGTGGAAAATCCAGCTTGATTGCCGGATAAGCATCATCAACTGAGTAATGAATTAGATATTGCAAGATCAGAAGAGGCTCTTTTGCTTGGTGTCTTGCTTGATAGATGTTTTTATGAATGAGTGCTTCTCCAGTATACAAATATCAATGGTGCTTTATAATCTGTCTTGGTTGTTGTATTGCTACTACAATTTCATGGAGGTCTCCATCCTTTTGCCTTGCTATGTATAGCCCAAGGGAACTACAAGAACTATATCTACCTTGTCCTTAAATTCATCCTTTGCTTGGCTTCTACTTTGTTCCATCTTTTTTACCTTTCAATTTTTTTTCATTCCTAGCTTCCTACTTTTACAATTCTCTGCTCTTTTCTGTTCCCATGCTTTGCTTCTTGCTTTTATCATTTTTTCCTAGCTTCCTACTTTTACAATTACCTGCTTTTATCTGTTCCCATGCTTTGCTTCTTGCTTTTATCATTTTTCCTAGCTTCCTACTTTTACAATTATCTGCTTTTATCTGTTCCCATGCTTTGCTTCTTGCTTTTATCATTTTCCATTTTCCATACTAAATGCATCAATAGGACTTCTCCCATTTTTCCTATATAAGAGGCAAAGTTACCCTGATATAACTCATCAAGCTACCTAGTACCACAGTCGCTATCCAGAAAGCAATCAGTCATCATGGCAAGTGGTAAGCTATAGACATTCACACATGGTCATACTCATGCCTGGGTTTTTATTTCTGCAACCTATAGTGTTAATCAATGTAGAGGAATAGAATGACAGCATAAATTGGATGTTACATATGCTGTAACAATTATTAGTTGCATCAAGAATTCAAAATGTATGGTGCAGAATTTACTCTCAAGTAATTGCCAAATCATCAGGTGATCTCATGAATGTACATTGCTAGAAGACCACTCCATGCTGCCTATGTTTGCTGTTTGCTATAGTTGTTGTGCCGAATGTACACAAAGTCTGCATATGTTAATTTTTTGCTCTAGTTCAAACAGAGTGAAGAATGTGGTTCACTTTACAAAAAAAAAAAAAAAAGCAATTACAGTTGATTAGTATTTTGTTACATTCTTGTATGCATTTAATGTGTTATTGCAGTCACAATTTTAAGCATCGATGGAGGAGGTGTGAGAGGGGTTATTCCTGCAACCATCCTGGCATTTCTTGAAGATGAGCTCAAGGTAGTTTGTCTATCTCAGTTCTCTCATGCACAATTGTATCATAATCCCCTGCTTGAGACATGTTGAATGTGTTGGCTATTAATTTGTTTTCTTAATTTCAGAACCTTGATGGACCAGAAGCTAGGATTGCAGACTATTTTGACATCATTGCAGGGACAAGCACAGGAGGCCTTATAAGTGCAATGCTCACCACGCCTGATGGTGATGATCCTGAGAAACGCAAACCCCTGTTTACTGCCCAAGAAGTTGTTGACTTTTATTTAAAGGAGAGTCAGTATATCTTCCCCAAAGAACGAGAGGCACCAACAAAACTTGCAGCAAAACCTTTGTACTATAACAACTACTCATATACATAAACATGAATCATTATTAATTAATTAAATAAGAATGAGTATAGAATTACTTAGTTATCTTGCCAATTAATTGCTGTTGCAGGAATGATGAAGATATGAGTGGAAATATATCAATAATCACCCTGCTATTTCAATGGTTCAGCTTTGCAGTAGAAAAGCTTGGTCTCCCTACATTCTTATTGAATTACCTTACTCGTTTTGAGAAAGCATTCTTGCTTCCCAAATATGATGGAAAGTATCTGCGTAGCAAAATCATGGGTCTGATGGGAGTGAAGCAGCTCACTGACACAATCACCAATGTTGTCATCCCAGCTTATGATGTCCTCCGCTTCCAACCATTTGTTTTCTCCTCCAGGCAGGCAAAACGTGATGAGTCTTGGAATTTTAATCTCTCTGATGCTTGCATAAGTACATCTGCAGCTCCAACCTATCTCCCTCCACATCCCTTTACTAATGGCCTCAACAAGTTTTGCATGGTTGATGGTGGTTTGGCAGCCAATAATCCGGTAAGTTTATACTATCCAGTACTGCTTGGTGTTGCCTTTTAATAACTAAAAGGATACTAGCTGCAGAACTTGAATGTTAACAACTGGTGTCTGGTGGCTTATTTCTTTCTGCCTATGACCATTAATTTTTTTGTTTAAAGACTCTGCTAGCTATACGTGATGCGGTAGTGAATCAGAAGAAAAGAGTTATCAGTCCTGATGGAAGCCTCGACTTCTCCAAGTTTATAGTTCTTTCACTAGGAACTGGAGCCTCGGGTGACAAAAGTGTTGATGTTACGGATCCTGACGACTGGGGAATATTAGCCTGGTTAGGTGCACCATCTTTCTCCTCCACCCCCATTATTGATGCTCTCAGGAGTGCCAATGATGAAATGATTGACGTCTATATGTCCTTAGTAATTAAAGCTTTGGGAATCACACCAATCAAAAACTATCTTCGGATCCAGGTATGTGAAATTTATCAGTGCCAATCACTTGCCTATTTATGATCCGTGCCTCTACTGCTTGAGCCATTTGCTATTTCTGATAGTTCACTGGACGTTTAACACTGAGTGATATTTTTGCACTTTCAATGAGTAGCTTGTCAATTCTCATTTAGTAAAAGTTCATGTTAAAGTCTTACATGGTAGTATGATTTGCAAATACGAGCAACTTGAGTTCAATTTTCATACATGCTAGTTGTCTACCATCCCCTTCCCCCAAACCCCCCAACCAAAACCAATAAAAAGAAAAGAAGAGCATTAGCTGATTTGTGCTCCAAATGGATTGATTTCTCAAAATGTGCTTATCCGCTACATTTATCTAATGTTTTGTATTGAATTATCCTATAAGTATCCTGGTCTGGATAAGAACGATATGGCATTCGACGAATCCGACCCGAAGCACCTTCAGCACCTGAAAGAGTTGGGAAAAGAGCTGCTCAATAAGAATGTCACCACGATGAATATAGACAAAGAAGAGTATGAACCTGTTGACGGGCAGCCGATGACCAATGCTGAGGCACTCAAGGAGTATGTTTTATGATATATCATATTTTTTTGTATCTGCTGGATTAGAGCACTCATCTAACAAACATATTCAGCAAGTACATAAAAGGCTACTCCCCAGTTTGTAGTAATAATAATTTCTTTCTTCTTGTATATTGCAGCTTGGCAGCCCGATTGTCTGCTGAAAGAAAGAGTTGCCAGGGAGATGCCGTTGCCAATTTATGGATCAAGAGTGATGATGATGATGATGATGATTATCCTTGATTGATGGAGCAATATATAGCTAGCAGGCATGCAGTTCTATGCACATTGTTCAAATAAAGATGGAAGCTTCAGCTGTATTAGCATCCATGGCGTGGAGTATGATGAGTACAAGAAGTCTTAAATAAAGAGCAAAAACACTTATCTCATAGCTGATGAGTACTGTTTTGCTCGATTAGTGTCATAAACAAATAATTTTGTGCCTGTAATAAGTATTTGGATTGTACAAGTATTTGCACTGCTGAAATAAGTGTTTGTTTCACATAGTATTGATATGCGCATCTTATTGAAAGTTTAACGGAAAGCTAAAATTACTTTTCGTTCTCCAACAACCAATAATTTATTTCTACATACAGAAAATATTACATATTTCACACCAGTGACCTATACTCATCTCCTTTCACAACAGACATCAACCTTGCGCCAAATTGCTCAATTCACTCAAACTTGCTCAGGCTAAATTTTACATTTGAAGAGGAGGCAAAAAAAAAGGTGGGGAAAGAACACACATAAATATGAGAAATATGAAGTCTCTATCACCTAGAGCTAGCAACACAGTTTCACATAACAATCTCTGGCTTCAAGATGCTTGATTTAATCTCTTTGTGGGGCAAAACTACACCGCCGTTGCTGTAGATTTCATCACAAACATGAACATCTTCTCCCAAAATGGTCATGTTCTCCACACGAGCCCACTCCCCAACTGTCGAGTGCCAGCCAATGATACTGCTTGAGATGCAGGCATGTTTCTTGATGCGAACTCCATGCATTACCGTGCAGCGTGAGAGTCTAACACCTGCCTCAACCACACATCCACGGCCAATTGCAACATCAGGTCCAATCAAGCAACCCTCTCCTATTTTGGCACTCTCATGCACAAGAACATTTCCAACAATATGAGTTCCAGAAGCCAATTTTGAGGCATCTTTCTTCCTCAAGTAATCCAGATACAATCGCAGGCCACTGATGTAATCCCTCGGCTGCCCAATGTCCATCCAGAACCCAGGCAAAACCATAGCATAAAGCATTTTCTCTGCTGCAATTTTTGGGAACACTTCTTTCTCAATTGAAGTGGGCCTTAATTCAATTCGATCAAGAACAGAAGGGTTCAGAAGGTAAATGCCAGCATTAATTTTGTTGCCAACAAATAGTTTTGGCTTCTCCACAAACCTCTCCACCTGTCCAGTCGATTCTTCCAAGACAACAACCCCATATTTTGAAGGTTCATCCACCTGTGTGGTTCATTGAACTCAGAAATCAGAAAATCCAATGGCGATCCAGACATGCAAAGCCAGGAAAAGTTTAAGTAGCAGAACTTTACCTTAGTTACCACAATGGAAGCCTCACCCCCATGCGATTTGTGGAATTCAATCATCTCTTTGAGTGGATATTCACTGATAACATCACTGTTCAGAACAAAAAATGGCTCGCCAGAACCATCTGCCAGCTTGTCCCTAGCCAAAGCAAGGGGGCCTGCAGTTCCAAGTGGCTCAGTCTCTTGTGAGCATGTGATCTTGATCCCAAGCTTTGCCTCGAAGTCTTTCAGGAAATTCAGCATCACCTATGACAATAAGTCTCGTTCAGTTTAGTGCTTCCTTAGTAAATGTATCATAAAATTCACAAATGACAGAGGCCTTCTAGTATTTTACTTCTGGCTGGTAATTGATTGCAAGAACCACTTCAGTCACTCCGATAGCCTTAAGAGCCTCAATCTGAAATCACCAAAACTGACATGATTAACATGCAGGCCTACACTAACTTATAAATCTGCATTGTGAACATGCAGCACTTGCATGCATAGACAGCAGTTGTGTTTGATATCTGAACAAAGAGTTTGAAATCACATGTTCTACATCTGATCACAGAAACCAGGATATGATGTAGCATGCTCAGGCTTCAAAACAGCCAAATCAGAGTGAAACCTGAAATATACTTGACGGCTTTGAAGCGGAACTGATGCTGGAAGTTTATATGCATCAACATAATCAACAACAATATGAATGCAAAAACGAATTTGCAAGTGACATACCTGATGCAAGATCATTGGTTTATTAGCAAAATCCACTAGTGGCTTAGGGACACTTAATGTCAGTGGCCTCAAACGAGTGCCAAAGCCTCCAACAAGAATAAGTGCCTTCATCCTGAAATGATATGCTCCTGGTTATCGTATTATGTGAACAGAGAACTATGCAAGGAAGAGAAGAAAAACTCATTCAAAAGTGAATCCACTCCCATCCATATATATCAATGCCAAAGAAGAGAAGCATGCACGAGCAAAGAACTGCATATTGACATGTGTATACAAAAAGCAATATCAAATTTCTCATTCTGACCTCCAAGATTAAAGTTGTCGGTACTTCACAACAGTTTATATGCCAAGATTGACAGGAAAGAATTCTTGTTCCATTAGGCTCTCGTATTTACATTTTCATTAAGGCTTTTCACAAACATCTTATATGCACGCAAACAACTATCCTTTGTTTGATTAATTTCGAATTAAAGCTAAACCAAAAATTGTAACACAGTGCATTTACAATACTAATACAAACTAACAACATAAAAGGGGGAAAAATTAGCAGTGAAATTTAAATGCACAGAAAGGTTAAAAAAGCGAAAGCAAAAGTGGCCTGAATAAGAATATTCCACGAGTAAATAAGGGGAAAGAACGAAGAAAAAATAGCAAAATTTGGCAGTGAAATACCTCTGAGCCTTTTCTCGTTTGAGGAAGCAGAAAATTTGAGAAACAGAGGCAAGAGATAAGAAACAATAATATCCAACTACACCACAGCCCACAGGAATAATGATGTAAGAAAGACTATAATGTATCCTCACGCAAATAGAAGTCGACGGAAAATCAGTGCTTTCCACAGAAATGCTCCTCTAACTTGCTACTAGACCAGAAATTCAGTTCACTTGGCAAGAAAAAGATGAAGATTTACGGACTGATCACTTGCCGACGAAGATATGAGCTGATCTGGGATTCTGGGTTGGGTAAAAATAATTGACACCGAAAATGATTGCATTAAAAAATAAAAAAATGATTCTGTTGGGTCGATTCCTTGCTGACGTCAGCGCCGGAAAACGACGTCGAATATTAAGAACCACGAAATATTATTAATGTAAAGAGCAACAGGCTGATTACTGGTCCTCATTTGTTCAATTAATGACGTGCAATGTGCTTTGTATATGTGTAGTTTAGTTCCCCTACAAGGTACTAATAATCTTGGTATGTTTTGGAAAAGGGGAAACAACATTAAGCTAAGCCGTTTGAAAGAATTATTAATGTTTTACTCTTTCCTCTTTTTCCTTTATCGTATTTAGGGATAATTTCACAAACCTCCCCTGAGGTTTTTGACACTTGCACTGAGATCCCTCCAGGTTTTAAAAATTTCACCTAGCTCCCTTGCTTTTCAAATTTGGTAACAATTCAGTCCAATTAGGATTAAAATATTACTATCATGATAGAGATGACATTTTATATTTCATGAATACCCTCTTCCTCCCTATATTAGTACAAGATTGCCTGTTAATAAAAAGGTAGAGATGATTATGGGTATTTTATTCTGAATCATTTAATTTATGTTAAATACATAAATATTTGCAAATAAAATTCAAAAGCCGTTACACAAATATTTTTACGAAAGGAAAACTAGTATGTTTTGTATTTAATATAAATGAAGTATTTGAAAGTAGAAAAAAAAATTGTTCATAACATACTAGTTCTTTACGAATTTCTTCCATTATATGAATAAAGTACTAGTTATTTATGAGCATTTTACTTTGAATAATTTAATTTATATTAAATACATAAATGTTTATAAGTGAAATTCAAAAAGCGTTACACTAATATTATTACGAAAGGAAAACTAGTAGGTTTTTATTAACAAGCAATCTTGTACTAATATAGGGAGGAAGAGGGTATTCATGGAATATAAATGTCATCTCTATCATGATAGTAATATTTTAATCCTAATTGGACTGAATTGTTACCAAATTTGAAAAGCAAGGGAGCTAGGTGAAAATTTTAAAACCTAGAGGGGTCTCAGTGCAAGTGTCAGAAACCTCAAGGGAGGTTTGTGAAATTATCCCTAGTATTTATAGTATTACTACTTTTTTTTTGTCTTTAAAATTAACAAAGCCTAAAACTAGAAACTATTCAAAAATAACACACGGTAGTTTAGTGTTTTTGATCTTTTTTTTTGTCAATCGTCACTTTATTTATATAATTTTACTCTATTCCAATTTAAGGGGAAGACCAACTAGACCTACAGGGAGTCAATGGAGAGTGAATCACTATCGGATCATACGAGTACACTACACACCATCTGAATTTTTTAGAGAACCCTTGACCTCTCACCGTATCATGCCTTAAGGACTTGGTAGTGGCCACCAGCCCAAAGGCTGGTGGTTAGTTTAGTGTTTTTGATCGTTTAACCAAAGTTTGGAGCTTTTAGCCTGAGCTTGGAAGTCTCTGTTTCGATTGCTGAATTTTTCAAAAATTAGTTTTTCAGATATTATTAAAATTTTTAAAAAGTACTCTAAAAAGTAGTTTAAATTTTTTTAATGTTTAAAAAATATCTCAAAATATATTTTAAAAACTCTTTTACTCTTAAATATTCCAAAATATTTTCTAAAAATATTTCAAAATATACTATAAAAAAATCTGCTATAGTAATTTTTTTTTCAAAAATATCCCAAAAAATAGCTAATCCAAATGCACCCCCATATTTTAAGTCAAAATATACCAATTTTTTTTTTGCATACATAATTAATTGCAACGGATCAAATCTACGTATTTATTGATTTATTGATTTTTAGATATTTAATATGGCCCAGCCGTCCTCATGCTAATCCTGAATTCCCAGCTTTCCTTCCCACAAGAACACCTCCATTTTTGTGTTTATTGAGACCCAAAATACAGCGTAGAAAACTTGAGGGATGGAGATTCACAATCACAGACAGACGCTAAAAAACAGACTAACAAAATGCATGACATTTCATTTCACGTCTGCTTTGAATGAAGAACAAGTCAATTACCCTCCTCCATATTCCTAGAGCAAAGCGGGTTTTTTTTTTTTTACTTTTTTTATGCCCACCAGACGCAATTTATCAAGCCGCTGGTTGGTTTTGGTTTGCACCAATTCAATATGCTACGTTCCTATCTCTGGTTGTGTAAAACGTTCGGTATTTTTTTTTTCCAATTATATATCGTTTTATTAGATAACCTTGAAGTCAATGTCTTGGGCTTTAAAGAAGTAGAGAAAAATATTACTAGAAATTAGGTACAAGTTAATTGTAATTATTCAAAGTTTCTAGTAAAGGCAAATTGGCATTTTAAATGATAATGATCATGATGGTTTATAGTCTGACGCCATGAACAGGATGCAAGTCAATAACTCCTTGGTAAATTTTGATTTTTCCCTTTCGGGCACGATTCAATTAAGCTAGATAATCTTTATTACTCCCTCCGTCCCACTTTGATAATTCTGTTTCTTTTTTCACACAGTTTAAGAAAAAATAGTTAACTTTGTTGGAAAAGTAAATTTAGATTGCTATTTTCCTAAAATACCCTCACATTAAATATGGTACAACTTTATGGGAACTTGAATTGATTGTAAAAAAAGAATCAACTCTCATTAAATGGAGTAGGTTTATAGTAATAACTACTTACATTGAATAAGGGTATTTTAGGAAAATTAAAATATAACTACATTCTTTAATTGGAAAGTGGACTACAATTTGGGACAGATGAAAAAGAAATACAGAACTATCAAAGTGGGACGGAGGAAGTATTTTTTTAATCCCTTTTGATTTTCTCTTTTCTTTTTAAAGGAGCTCTATATATATATATATATATATATATACTAGGCCTGGTGCCCCGCGAGTTTCGCGGGGTGTCCATTGTTGATTGTTTAATGATAATGTAGGTTATAATTTTAGAGAAAAGTTTTTTTTTTAATTTTGGTTTTTGGTTGTATATTTTTGAATTTTTTAGTTTTTGAAATATTATTGAAGTAATATTTTTGGAATATAGTTAATGGAAGGTAATGGAAAGTGGTATAATTAATTTGTATTTATTAAATAGCTATGGATTTTTTGTTGATAAGTGTTTTATGGTAGTTACATTTGTGTTATGTTATTTAATTTAAAAATGGAAGAACTTTAAGTTAATAATTCAATTATTAACGAATATTATTTAAGGAGTATTTTTTAAATAGAGAGAAATTATGTTATATTGTGAAAAATAATTGGTTGGAGTAAAATATATTTTGGAAAAAGTGGAGATATATAAAATGGGTAATAAATAGGATATAAAAATATATTTATATGTTTATGTAGCGAAAATAAGTCTGTGTTTGTATTATAGAATTAAAGTTGTGTTTTTAGAGAATAAATATTTTTGTTAATATATACATTGTGGAAGATAAATTATATATAAAGGGTATAGAATTAATTATAACTATTTTTTGAATAGAAAGAAATTATTGGATATTTTTAGAAAATGGTTGGTGAAGTGAATGGAAGTTAAAGATAGATTGGTATAGTTGATTTATATTTATTGGATGTGTGTGAAGTTTTTGTTGATATATATATATTTTTGAGAAAATGAAATTTTTTTGATATATATATTTTGGGTGAGAAAATGTATGTTATGATTGTTTGATGTTGTTTATATTATTTGTTTTTTTGTTTATATATGTGTGGTTATTATTGTAAATATTTAGAGTGGGCGGTAATGGTAAAATTTTGTGAAGTTGTGTAATGAGAGGAATTTCATAGTTGGTGGTAAATTTTTTATTTCATTACATAAATGATGGATAATTTAGGGGAATATAACTGTTATGTCTCATAAGCTGTAATGAACATTTGTTGATCAGGATTGTTGGATGAAGTCTCTGTCAAAGAGGTTGATAGAATAATTGTTTTCGTTGAGCAGGGTAAACAATAGTTATTAAACCCGGCCCGGAGAGGA
Source organism: Coffea eugenioides (assembly GCF_003713205.1). Lineage (NCBI taxonomy): Eukaryota > Viridiplantae > Streptophyta > Magnoliopsida > Gentianales > Rubiaceae > Coffea > Coffea eugenioides. The sequence continues at coordinate 4,013,841 of NC_040039.1, forward strand.
ACCCGGTGAAAGAGGTGGGTCAACGGGTTACTGGTTCAACCAGTGGGTGAATGGTGCAACCGGTGGGTCACTACATATATTTAAATATTATGTTTTATAATTTTTGATATGGTTAAAACTATAATAAACTATGTTATAGTAAGGGTTAATCGCACTTTATCCCCTTTAAGTATGGGTCATTTCTTACTTTACCCCCCAACGTTTGTTTTTCTTCAGTTTATCCCAAATACTAACAGTCAACTCTAACGGAGATTAACAGAATAATGAAAAGACAGTAATATCCTTAAGAAAATAATGAACAACCCAAAATACCCATATGTCAAAACAAATTTCCAAAATTGTCCTGGAACAATGGAGGAGGAAATTTCCCTCCATCGGGCACATGGGACAAGAAAAGGGAAACCAGAAGACAAAAGGTTTCCTTCCTCTTTGTCATTGTCGGTCAAGTCTCTCTCCCCTCTATCAGCCTCTTTCTTCTTCTGTATTCCTAGCAAAACCTCCAAAACCTCCATTAAAGAACATGAAACGACACCAGAAATAGAAACGGCACCTGCTTGGCGGGTCGGACCCAGGTGCAATTGACCCATCGGTGGTGAAATCTCAATTGGGAAGGAGGAAAGTGAAGTTCGTCGGGTGGATTGGGAAAGGTGACGACGAACCTCAGAAGAGAGGGGGACTGGGGCTGCTTGTGGTGGTAGTGGCGGTCGGCGTCGTGGTGCTGAAGAAGAAAAGCGGTGACGACACCAGTTCACCAGCCGTCCCTATAGTAGGCATCGACGACGTCGCCTAGGTCGAAATAGGGTTCAGAAGAAAGAGGGTCAGGAGGAAGCACAGGGCGGAGGAATTCGGCATTGACGTACTCGCGGAGAGGGACGTTGGAGCCCTCCTCGACGACGAGGGTATGGTACTGGACGTAGGCCTTACTATTGGAGTGGAATTTGAATTTGCGCTTCTTGGCAGAAGAAGCAGAGAAGGAAAAAGAAGAAGCATATAATTTTTTGAATTTTATGTTTGTGAGAAAGCTTCTTGCACGTTTACTGGCTGATGCTTAGGTTAGTTTGAAACATCTGTGATTTCCTAATGGATAATTTCCTCCTCTGTAATTTTTTGCTCATATTCTGCTTTGCTCTGTTGGATTAGTACTCGTGGGTCTGCTAGAATAATCCAAACTGTTTCTAAAGGCTTTGAACTGTCATGTTAGCCTGAGGATTAGTTAAAGTTCACAGTATATTAGATAGCAGATTCACTCTGCTGTTCTTTGAAATCAAACTTTTTATGTTTATTCAAAAAGTGATAGTCTGAATCTTTGGAAGAAAAAAATCTCTTTTAAGGAGGAAAAAGTGCTAAGCAACTTTTTAAGTGTTCAACTGATGAAATTGAAAGAGTGAGGGTAACTAGGTGCTGGAGGAAGGAAATACTTAAGAGACTGTGAAAGTGACAATTCAACAGAAATATTATCAATTAGAAAACCATGCACCACCTTGAACTGCTGATGAAAAATGCACACATCCAACTCAAAAATCAATTTGCAATAACTACGGAGCCCTATTAACTACCCAATGGCAATTTCGGCATCTTGAAGTTTTTAACGTGCAATTGTTGACGGATGGGATAAACTGAGGAAAAACAAACGTTGTGGGGTAAAGTGAGAAATGACCTATACTTAAAGGGGATAAAGTGCGATTAACCCTTATAGTAAATACTCAGTTAGTCCAATTTATTATAGAATCATTAATTCTTATAAGAATTAACAAAACCTAAATTTAATTAGTAATCCACCAAACTTCAAGTATAAAATTTTATCTAAGTGTAATTATCTAGTTTATTTTTGAATTTTAAGCACAAAAGGTTATTAAGAATAATATTTGTTTTTAAAATGAATTGTGTAATATGTTATTTTTTAAATCCATTTCATAATTTATAGAATTTAGAGAATAATAAAATTTTATTAAAAGATTCCAAACAAATATTGTTTTGAAGAAATAAAATAAGAATAAAAATCTAATATATAATATAGAAGGAGTGAATAAGCACCAAGTGAACTGCTAGGCTAGTGGTGAGTGCGCGTAGCTTTTATGCTTGAAGTCGGAGGTTCAAATCAGCATTGGACCAGCCCGGTTTCATGGCCGGTTCACCGGGTTGACCGGTTGAACCACCTTCTGTTATCTGCCAACCTTCTGTTATCTGCATTCCTTGTAGCGAACACAATTTTAAAGAGTCTATTAGCTCATTGATATGAAAAATTAATCATGGTTGTTAGCTCATTAATATTTATGTAATCATGAAGTCATTTATTTATTGATTAATGAATATATTACCCAAAATCAACAAATAGTACATGGGCTTCTGTGTTATGGAGAAAAAACACAATTTTAAAGAGTAATTTTAAACAGTCTATTAGATCATTGATGTCAAAAATTACTAACACTTGTTAGCTCATTATATTTATCTAATCATGAAGTAATTTATTTATTGATTAATGAATATCTTATTCAAAGTCAACGAATAGTACATGAGCTTATGTGTTACAGAAATTTAAATTACAATAAGGTGACTCGAGGCATTATTTTTTACAAAATCAATATGTTTGTTAATATATATATTTTGAGTAATTAATTTATTGATTAATGAATATCATAATAAATATAAAAGAGAAGAGAGAATTATCGTTTGAAGAAAGAAAATGGAGGAGAAAGAAAAGGACGAAATTGGGGAGAAAAGCTAACATTTGTGAGTAAAGTCAGGCAACAGCGGAAGATCCAGGAGAAACAAAAGGACAAAATTGGGGACAAAATTACAGGCGAACCAAGGGAAAGGGCAGAATGGGAACAAAGCAACAAAAAAAGCAACAAGGACAAGCGGAAACAGAAGCAAGGGCGCTACATGAAGCCCGCGAAAAGATGAAAAAGGACAAAATTAGCTGCAAAACCACAGCGAAACCGGCAAAATCAACTGTTCATCAGGCTTCGCGGCTTTAAGTAGTTTATATATCTTATACATATATATAAAAACCTAAGGCTTCTTCTCCCACGTTGATCCACGTTGCAAAATATGGGAGAAGAGCAGCTACTGTGTTTTTTGTTTTCCAGCAATAACCTCATAAAGTGTATCCTGGTCTAAACAGTGTATAACTATTGTAGGGCATTTTTGTTCTTTTACTTAAAATTACGTGTTTGTCCTTCTAGACATAACAGGCTTTCAGAATAGTAGCTCACTATTTGGGCTGAATTTTAGCCTACCATTTTTTCTGCTTCATTCCTATTTCTTTACCGTCTATTTCTTTTTCCTCTCAACAAACAAAAGGAAGGAGCTGGGGTGTACTGTAGCAGCTGTCTTTTGCCAACAATGCCCTCCAAATTTTAATTTATATACTAAGCAGTTAACTACTGTTAAGGGGCTTGTATGTCTTTTACCATTTCATGACAATTTTGCCCTACCAGATATAACATCTTCTCAAAACATTAGGTAACTATTAAGGGTTATTTTTTGCATGTTGGGTCAAATAATCCTCCTTTCTTTTTCATTGCTCCCTTTTCTTGGACTATTGAGTCTTGGTTTTGATTGTCAAAATTCATTTTTTCCTATTTTATTAGTTTCAGTGTAGCCAATGTGTTCTTCTAAACTTTTAATACAAATTTAGCCCCATTTTTAAATATGATTACGCACTTAATATATTCCACATCTTGCCAGTGAACGTATTTGGCATGCTATGTTTACAACCTGATAACCAATGAAGCAAGCAATTCACAAAAGTTTTTCAATTATACGACAAAATCACTGAACTTAATAAACTTTTCTATAAGAATCTCTAATATCGGATTTCTTTTCAGCTAAAACTTTAATCCTCTAGCCTAAAAATGCTTTTAAAAAATTTTTAAACTTAAAAAGAAAAAAGAACAGCAAATAATAACAGTATTTAGGTTGGTATTTCAATTAATAAAAATAAAAAATAATGTTCATATCTAATATTGTTAGGATCAACATTTCTTCAATTTTAATAGGTGTGCGTGAGCTATGGTAAACACCTTATTACATTATATACATCTACATAAGAATTGTCACTACTTACAATTTAGGTGCTCTGAATTATATTTTCTACACAATAGGTTGGGAATTGGTTGTGCTATTGGATTTAGATGAATGATTATTTAGTTTGATGAGAATTTTAAACCTTTTCAAATGGGTAATTTATTTCTAATTTAGAATAAGAATTAGATACAATTGTGCCCAAGTTTAAAAATAAAGAGTGGCAAGAAATTTTTCAATATTTGTTACACAATAGATTGGGCATTGGCTGTGCAAGCAGAACCATTCTAGTATCTACCTTGTATATAAGAAAAGAGCAAGGTTTACTGTTTTCATTTCCTCTTGCCAAGTGACTTCTTTATTATTTGACAAGTGGCAAGCCAAATATTTCTTGCAAGTTGTTGAAGCCTTCTCTTTGCAACTTGTCCGGAGCATTCTCTTTCTTTTGGCACTGGACCATTTCTTTTCTTTCTATTTGTGCTTTCCTTTTCTTTTGCCATGTGGCAAAATCACATGTATTTCTCATTGGACCGTTGCTTTTCTCATTAGACCATGTCTGGGACAAAAACAGCACTTGACCCCATTTATGAAGCGGAAAAGCAAAAAAACCGACTCCACTGAACAAAAACCCCATTTATCAAGTTCCTTTTCTTTTAAATCGTTTCCTTCTCATTGGACAGTCAAATATTTCTCATTGAACCCCTGTTCTTTCTTTTGCCGTTGAAGGCCTTTATTTATTTCTCTGTACCAACGGCTGTTCTGAGCACAAATTCGGCGCGCCTATTCTGGGCAAATCCAACCAAAAAAATTGGGATTTTTACATGATTTGGGAGATGGGTTTTGTCAGTGCCTTCTTCAAGCCAGCAGTTCAACTGCTACTTCTGCAGACACTTGATTTCATGGTGCAGAGATTACGGGTCACTCACATGAGTTTGTACTTCAAAGAAGGAAAATTAAGAGCAGGTGAACTGCTCTTGCTTACCCTTGCCGTGTTTTCCTCTTTCTCTGATATCAAATTAACCCATTTCTATATTGATTTCATGTTGCAAAAATTGCTCACCTGATAATTGTACTTCAAAGGCGGGAAACTACTTGGAAAGGTTCCGTTTAGTGACGACGTTTTCGGTGGAAGTCGGCGAACTGCTCCTCCAACTCTGCCGGCTGCAGACCACTCCAAACTGCTTCCTTGAAGCGATGGACTTGAGATGACCACTCAGTCCCATTCATTCTTTAGCCTCTCTCTCATACATTGTGCATTCCCGAAGATTTGGTCAATGATATATCTGAAGAGATCCCCATCAAATTCAACTTTCCTGTTCTCTTCTCTTCTTCCATCTCCCTTTTGTTACGGGAGAATAGATGGTGAAAAAATCAGTTGAGTCATAGTGTTCTTGTGCTATAAACATTCTTTGATCTGATCTAATTTAATCAATTTTTCTTGCTTAGGTTTTTGTCCGAGAATAGAACTCCTCTTATTCTCCCTAATTTTTTTCCCTCATGTGTTGGAATCATGTACTCACGGGGTTTGTTTTCCCCCTCGGTTTTATTATCCATTTTTTCCCTTGTGCATATTTCTTCCTTATTTTAACCCTTCTTGCCATAACCGTTTTGTTCCCTTTTTTTTTTGCAGGAAATCTTCGTCGCCCTTTAAGGACAGGAATGGGTTTTACTTTTTCTCTCAGTTTTATTTCCTCTTTTTCTCCCCTTATGCATAATTGTTTCCTTACTTTCTTGCCATAACTGTTCTGTTTTTTCCTTTTTTTCAACAATAAAACTTCGTTGCACTTTAAGAAGGGAAATAAAAAATTTATTAATGTTTTGTCTCCTTGTCTTATTGCCTAGCTTGATCTGATTCATGCATCTTGAAGAGCAAACGTTCAGGAGGAGAAAAGGAAAGAATAGTTTGATGCTGTTGGCTTCGGGTATTTCTTCATTTTTTTCTGGTATTTTTGGTATTTTTTCTTTGGCCGAGATTGCCACAAGAAGAATAAGAAATGTTGCTTGAGTGCTCAAAATAAATAGATACTATAAGGAAAGCAAGAGAGGCAGAAAGAGGAGAGAAAATAGAAGACCTGAGCACGAGCGAAAATGAAAGCGAGGTAATTATTGAAATCAAGAAATTGAGAATAGTGCTGGAGTTGCTGCCAAATCTTAGACTTATATGAAGTCAGAGAAATTTGCTGCTCCAGCCCAACTGATTTGCCCAATTAGAGATGCCTCAAATTTTTTACTCAGAACCCAAGCTGTAAATCTTGAATTTTTCTTGTACCTTTGATTTAAATAGCCTCAGTCCCAAAAAAGATTGGGGCCTTTACTCTAAATTACCTGTAAATTTGCTATCTTGGGCATTTATGACTTATTTAATGTCACCTTAGCTTAATACCACCTATCTTTGCTAATTGGTATCCTCTGTTTTGCTGTCATAAACTTCCCAGCGAGCCCTGCAATGGAGTAAAAATTGTAGCATTCCAACTAAGCATTTTCTTCTGGGAGATAGATCTTGAAGATTAGCTTCAAGATATAAAGATGGGTTATTTAGTAGTGTACTACGTGGGATTGTGTATATTGTTGTCTTTGTTTAGTTATAGACGGTTCCTTTTTTTATTACAAATTGTTGATGTCATCAAATTAGGTGTGGAAAACTGGAAAGTTTTGCTTCGGTTGGATAGTTTGATGCAGTAGTTACGGGAAATAGGACAATTGAAATTTTAAAGTGTGAATTTTCACTTTATTGATTGGAGCAAGTTGAATTAGATATTTCTAAAATTCAGTTGATAATGCGAAAGTTTATGTTAAGCCGGCGGTGGAACCAAATCTAATGAGTTAGGATGTTGGAGTACTTGGTTTAAACTATTTAATCTTTTATTTGCCTAATTATTGCTATGCTGTGCAATGGTTTTTTATTATTCAGATAAATTTCTAAATCTTTTATCTGCCTAAATATTTTAACCCTGTGGAATGATTTTTTGTTATTTGATAAATTTCTCCAATGGGGAAGGTTAAGAACCCTAGATACTTTCGATTTGGAAATTGGGCAGTTAATAGTTTCCATGTAGTGCTTTGCAGACATCGTGATTGTTATCTTCGATTGGTAATCCAAAAGTCGCTGCTTAGGCATTCTGAATTTTATTTTTGTGTATTTAATTTTCTCTTCTCTTTTTTCTCCCCTTTTTACTAATCTAAATTTTACATGTTTTTTGGGTGATTGCAGGTGGAGAAAGTTGGGCTTTTTCCTCTTCCATAGTGCTGCAACACTCTAAGATATGGTATATTTTATGTCATTCACTATTTAAAAGGTTTACTCTCTTTTTTTAAAAATTTTTAATCAAGTTTCGGTTGTGATTTTCCTGGTCATTCATTATTTGAATGCTCTTTCACAAGCTTCGTTTTCCATTCATTAAGGAGAAAGTCTGTTTTCTTTATTTGCTTTGCATCTCTATTCCATTAAATGATGGATCTATTTTTGATAGTTCTGTGCGTACTTAGGTCCCAGGCTTTCAGCCACAAATGACGAAAAGCATTGTAAGTCATCAAGGATTTCCATTATTTTAGATTTTTTTCAAGTGCCTTTTCCTCGTGTCTTTGCATAAATCTTGCCTTTCATTTTCTTTTGCTAGAGTATGAGTTTTTCATTCAAATTTTGCCAATTTGTTCTGAGGGATTGGCCTGTGTATTTAACAGGATGATATTTTGAGACTATACTGTAAATTATAGCAGAATTAGTGCTCCCTATATTTGTTATTACTTTAGTTGAGCGTCACCTTATTATTGCAGGAAAATCTTGCAATTTAGACTTTACCTTTAACCAAAATGGCTTTTCTTCCCTTCTTTCTTGCCATTCAAGAGGCTTTTTATTGTTAATGGAGCCTTTTTGTTCCCTTCTTCACACCTTTTGGCTGGTTTTCATGGTACAGTTTAGTTGTACCGGACAAAGTAAATCTCATGGTAAAACGTCTTATTTATATATTCTATGAATTTGAACTGTACAAGCTAACCAATTGCTTTCAACCCTATGGCAATTTTCACTAAATTACAAGGTACTAGAATAAATTGTTTTTATGTTTATAGGCAGTAAACGTTTAGACCAAGCTTAACAAGTCTCAAATATTAGAATTTAACCACATGCTATAATTAGTAATTAAATTGTCATATTGCTTAGCAACTTTAAATTAGGTATTTGTTAACTTCAAAATGGATCAAATTGCTACAAAGCTGTGGTTTCTTCCTTTTGTTTCATTTTGTGATTATTGACTAAAAATCTCTTATGGTTCTGCATCTATTTTGTTCTTTGTTTTTGCAATTTTTTTTCCCTCTTAACTTTTCAACTCATACTTGCTTAGCTTAATTGAGGTGAACTGTCATTACTTACTTACAATTTAGATGCTCTGAATTATATTTTCTACACAATTGGTTGGGTATTAGTTGTGTTATTGGACTTAGATGAATGATTATTCAGTCTAATGAGAATTTTGAACCTTTTCAAATGGGTAATTTATTTCTAATATAGAATAAGGATTTAGATACAACTGTGCCCAAGTTTAAAAATAAGAGTGGCAAGGAATTTTTCAATATTTGTTACATAGTAGATTGGGCATTGGCTATGCCTTGGTTTTTGGAACTGTACCTTCCAAAATTGGTTTGAATTTTGCTGAAGCTAATACATCTACCTTGCTGCCCACCAATGCACCTGGAAGTCCCTTGAAGAAGCAGCGTGATTATGAACTCTGAACTTCCTTGAAACCTTTTGAATTGCTAATTTTGCTAATGTTGAAGCACTTTACAGCTGAATTACTAATCTTGCATCTTTTGACATAATATTGACATCCATTAAGAAATTGTTCTTTTGTGCACCTTAATGGATCTCAATATGTGATCTTTTGTAATTGCTACCTATCATTGCACTTTATATTAAGCATTCTGCAAGTCATCTCCTATCTCTGTAAGACTAACTTGCACTTGAAGATATCAAGTTGTTTGTAACACTAATTGCTAATCTTTTGTCATCTTCTCTTATCTTGTGCAATGCTAATGATTTTTTGGTTTTGTTTAGTCTTATATTGATAGTTGCATGCTTGATTGGTAATTTATAATTTTAAGAATCCTATTTCACAAACATTACTGTTAATCTTACCTTATACGAAAATATATGACAATAGATTATAGGGGGCCTAGGCTGTGCTAAGCACAGCCGATAACCTCCTAGTATATATATAAACATGCAAGACTTTGGCACCACATTGTGCCACATGTTCGAAGGAGACTGGGGGACTTTAAAAAATTTGTCTTGAAATTGTGGCGAATGTCAATTAAGCCCTTGAGTTTTGATTGTTTTGGCAAATAGTGCTCTACTATTCACGGGCATTTTTGTCTGTCAAGTGTTAAATGTCCACTAAGCCCTTCAGGGATAAAAGGAGGTCAGAATAGTTTCTAACTGTTGGGGGGTACTATTGTAATTTCGAACCATATCCTCTTTTTTATTGTGTTTTGTTAGTTGCATTTGTTAGGATAATAAAGATTTTTCTGGCAACTTTCTGCTGTTGGATTGTGTCTAAATCTAAGATTGATGCCTGAGAACCGTTGGATCATTCCTAATGATGATTAAAGGATTGATTGTTTTCCTTGCCTGGAGAGTTTGCATGAACTGATGATTGTTATCTTCCTTCTCCCGTCTTTTCTCCTTTTTGGGTAAGTTTTCCGTCTCTTCTCTCTCTGGCTTCTCTGTTTCTTCTCCCCCTTTCTCTTCCTTTTTTTATGCCTGACAATCACCGCATTTTCTTCTTATTTTCACTGTAGATTTATTCCTTTTATGAGGTATTTGCTCTTGCCGACATGAAACCCACAAATTTTTCCATAGATTAGGTGTACACTCTTACCCTAAGATTCAGGGATTTTTTGCCCAAAAAATGGTTCCTCGTCTGATTCACTAAGCCCGTACGAACCCTTATTTCTCAACCTTCAGATCTTTGTCAACAATTTCTGACTCTAAATTTTACTCTCTCGGTTTCGATTTGATGGCTGCTTAGTAAGAGGGAAGTAGAATCAGTATTCAAAATCGGAGGAATAGAAAAGGGCGCTTGAGGTTAGAGGCTTTATAGGATATACATCTTATTTCAATTTCTCATGGGTGAAAAGAAAAATAGAGGTGTTTCTTGCCTTTTGGTGTATTCCTCTATGGTAAAGAAAAATTTAAAACTTGTTTGCTTTTTTCCTTTTCGCATAGCAGACACACGAATGCTACACAATTAGTGTTTGTTTTTTTTTTTTGGGTATTTTCAGCTTTGTTTGGAAAGTGGAAAATCCTCGCAAGTGGTTTGGTGCCTTTTGTTCCCTTGCATCCTGGTAAATACATTTCTTGCCATTCTTTTTTTCTTTATTTTTTTGCACCATGAACATAAATACTGATCAGTATTTTTTTTTTGTAATTTTCAGCTTTGGTCCGAAAATAGAAAAGGTTTTGCAGTAAAATTTCTGTTCATTCCAGGTTAGTTTACCTTTGATTTTTATCATTAATTTGCTGAAATTTTTGTTAATACTGTATGGGCTGATATGTTAAATATTTTAATATTAGTGTTATGTGCCTATATGTTTGGCTATTTACTCTTATGATAAGTTTTTGCCTATGCTTCTTAAGAAGATATTGCCGCGCTTTACTGGTTTTCTGTGGTATTTTAAGGCATCGAAATATTAATAAAGTATATTTAAAAAAACATTCTTATTGGCCAAAAAATTAGTGATTTTCCCCCGCAATTTATGCTTGCCCTTCTGATTTACCTTCTATGTACACTATCTCATCTCCCAACCACGGAATTCTTTTTTTTCCTAGAAAAAGGAGAGAATCAAAGAGGGGAAAGCACTAGACATCTCCCCTCCCCACCCCTGTTTGCCTTCCTAGCCAAAAACACGAAGAAAAACTCGCACTTTCGCATCAATTTTCAGCCATTTGATGAATTTATTGTTGAGTTTTTCTAGCTTTTTTTTCCCCAAAATTGACCTCCTAGCAGAAATGTTTGCTTTTGTTATTATTGATTGTTTTGTAAGTGTGAAAGAATCAAGAAGAAGCATAGCAAAGTAAACATCCAGTGTTTAAGGTGTGTGATCATCTCTTACAATAGTAGCATGCTTTGTGTTTGATGATTTGCTTCTAAAGGTAGCTTTAACACTACACTGGTTTAGTTTTCTGAAAATTTACGTGTCCCATTGTTATGGAGTATTAGATGATTTGAGAGATGTTCTTTAGCTTACTATTTGGTCCTAAGTAAAAATGATTTTACTTTTGCCTTTGTGTTTGTATGCTGAATGATCCTTTAATGTCTTGCAATGGCTTGAACTATCTTTAAATTCCATTGGAAACAATATTTTGATAGACCTGGAAACATTAATTTCATCTTTTGTTTTGCCTTTTACTGCATTGTCATGTTAGTGACTATCATAGTTACGACCAAAGACCAGTTAGAGAGTATTTCCCTAGCTTCTACTGTCTTGGTTCTAATTGTCCACATGTTTTGGGGCTCAACAAGTAGAATCTGCACTCAAATCATGATTTGTTTGATATAATTTGGTTTCTACTTAAATTTTGGTTTTAGGAACTGGTCATGCACTAATTAATTCCTGGCACAGATAAGCACTTGCGCGGTGATACCCTCCTAGTTGTCCTATATAGTACTACACATCGAACTTGAATTATTTCAAGGCACGGTTCATATTGAAATTGGGTTTCCTTGTCCTTCAAAAAGAAATTAGGTTTCCTTGCCATGGCTTCCAGCAGCGACGATGAATGCATGACCCCTGAGCATCTACTCGACCATCCTGAAATGAAAGGCATGATCCCTGAGCATCCTGGAATCGAGTCGGAGTTTCTCTCGCATGTCAGAAGCCAAGAGATCTGCTCCCAAGAGAGGAGCAGCAGCGACAAAGAGAGCCTCGCCTTGGAGAGCATCGGCAGCTCCGACAAGGAGGGCAGCGGCGGCAGCAGTCAAGAGGGCGGCAGCAGCAGCCAAGAGGGAAGCGGCGGCAGCAGCCAAGAGGGCGAGGGCAGCGACAGCAAGTTGGAGAATGTCCGGAAGAAGCGAGAGTTAGAGAAGCTGCCTGAAATTGCTGAGGAGGCAGTGGAGGAGGAAGAGGAGTATCGGAAGGCAAAAGTGTGGAAGGAATGGTGGGATCGTAGAAAGAAGGAAGCGAAGGAGTTTGACTTGGAGGACTGGAAGGAGAGGAATGGGGACCTCAGCCATAAATCAAGGGAGCAAATTCGGGGGGAACTTCAGGAGTATTGCAAGTCAGTGCCCTCTTTTCCATCTAACCTTGGTGCAATTGGTGGACTTGACGATGTTGTCAAGTCTTTCTTCGTCCACGATGTAGATCCCAAGTTATGGGAAAAATACGTGGCAGAGTGTCGAGAAAGTGAGGTTAGTACAATTCCAGTCCTCCTTCTTTGTCTTTTTTTTTTTAATTCCATTGTACCTTTTTTTTTTATTTAGGGTTATCTGTTTTATTTCTTTGTCTCTGTATTTTTGTATGTTATGCCCTCTGAAATCAGTTCCATTAGATGCACCGTGCAGTTTGCAAAATTTTTTGTACTTCATTTACCAAAGAGAGACTCTCAATAGGACTCATGAGTCTTCGCTTTATAATTTTGTTTTTTGTATATAAGTAATAGTAAAGGTATTATTCCATTTGTGCTTTACTTGCCTTGTTGACTTGGATGCATGATGGATGAACAGGGATTTGATGTGGTTACATATCCAGGTCCTTCTCCGTACCTTCTCGTTAGGCCAATTACCTCTTATGTGGATTACCCTGAACTGCATCAAGAGCTCATCGAGTTTGCTACTAGGGCCCTGGAGGAGGTGCGTTGCATTTGCATTTTTTGTGTTTGTTTGTCTAATTTTTTCACCTTCTTATTGTTGAGTTTCTGAATTTTATGAATCACTCTTGCAGAAGCAACCAGGATACCAGTTTTTGCATATTGAGCGGGTAACTGGATATGCGTGTTCTGGTTACATGTACAATATAACTTTTCGAGCTCAGAGTGCTGATGATCCTGATGGAAAAAGCTTCCAAGCCAAGGTTTACGCTGGAATAAATAAGGTGGAGGTTATTTTCTGCCGTCCAAAAGTTAAAACTTAGTTTTTGACTGGTTTGAACATGAATAAATTTTAACATGGTTACATGTTTTAGGTATTAGACGTGCTAATTCTTTAAGTTAGCTCTCAGCGTTCTTGACGCTTGACTTGTATCATCCGATATTGCTTTTTATGATTGCTACAATCTCCAATATAATACATTGTCAGGAGCTATGCAGCTTTATTTTCACTTGAGTAACTTTCATTCTGTTGGAGCTCTTAATTAGTAGTGAGGAGTGGAGTGGCATCCTTCATGACTCATTCTTCCAGGAGCATTGTACTTGGTAATAATTATTGGTTTTGGCAACGTTGGGTCACAGGGTGTAGATTTTATATGATTGGCTTTGCTTAATGAATAAATTTGATTTCTGGATATGTAATTGTGAATCTTTTGAGATTTGATTTAAGAAATTTGCTGATGATCTGTTGCACTTTTTGTTGATGAACCTTGGGTTTAATCTTAAAAATGAATTAGGATCGCGACTATTGCATCCTCACTTGTTTTGACATACCTCTTTCTATCATCTTTGTATGCCCCCTTGTTTGTTTGATTTGTGTGTTTGTGTCTAGGAGGGGCCAATGACGGCAATAGAAGGTGATTTATGTGCTATTAACTGGTAATCTGCTCTACCCAGTTCTAGGTATGAAAAGTTTGCTGGTAGTGCGAAAAAGCATTTAGTTTTTCCCTTTGCGGTAATTTTGTCTTTGTATTCTCAGTTTTGAAAAGTTATTTTATTCTTTTTGTCTTCTTCATTGTTACCTTCATTTAAACCTCCCCAGTTTGACCTTGAGCTATGCACGCATTGTTTCGAACTCGGAGTGTGTAATGTTTGTGCTGCCTGGAAATGTCTTTGGTAGATTAGGAAATACTAAGCCCTTGGATGTAAAGATGAGAACTAGTGCTAAATGCAGTATCTTACAGTTTGTTTTGTTTTGTTTTTCTTTTTTCATTTTTATAAAAATTGGTCAGTCCTTAACTGCGTGCTAAACACCCCCTTTTATTAAGATGTAAATAAGAATTCTACTATTTGATTTAACTGGATCCTAAATTATAAGTTTGCTTCAGGGAAAACAATTTTTCTGGGTAAATTTTTTTGAAGGCGAGCCTTAGTCAGTCAAATGAGTTCTGTTTTCTTGGTATTTGGTGGTTGCATTTTGATATATTGTCTTCTATGCTGAAGTTTTACTTTGTGAAATATTGGTGGTATGAAATATGAACAAATGAGGAGGTTACTGATTAATTGTCAATTCAATTACTCACCTATTCGGGTCGATATCTGGTAGTAGTGTCATTGCAAAATATTTTTGTAATGTTGGACTGTTTTAAGTATCTAAACTAACAGGTTGCAGACCAAATGAATGTGATAGAGTATTAGGAAACCAGTAGATTGTTTCCTATTTATTAGATGGTATGAGCAACTTGCATCGAAGTTGTGAAAAACCATGGCGGATAATCATCATTTCCAAGCGTCATTAATCTTTTTCTGTTGGAGTTCAACATGGAGATTTTGCTGTCTTAACTCTCAATGTGGGTCGTGCAGACTTTTCCCCAGACTGCTGCAGTACTTGAGGACATTGGTGTACACCATCGTGTGAGGTATAACAATAATGGTCTAAAGTTGCTAAAGTTTGATCAGACAATTATTCGGTGGTGTGCTCCAGAAGGTCATGGGAGATGGTAAAAGGGGCAGTATATTGTGTAGCTATGACTATGAGGTTCTATTCTTGTGACTTTCAAATTGCTGGAGAGCCAACACCAGCTACAAAGATTGTCTACTGTAGTGGGATCAAAAAAGGAAAATATAGTGCGGGAGCTGCTTATTCAGATCATAGGTTAGATACCTCTGCGAATTTGTAAAAGAAAATCCTAGTATCCTTTATATATATATATATATATATATTTTTTTTTGCACAGTAGGGTATCTGGGCCCATGAACTGGTAATACCGTACGGTCCAACTAATCCCTACTGCGGGCTGGGAGCGGCTCGCCCCAAGCGTCACCAGCCTCGGTAATGCCGGGATTCGACCCCTGGACGTGGCTCTCCCCCAACTGGGACTACAACCACGGACTAGTATCCTTTATATTTATAAGAAGCACTTTGTGCTTCTACTGTTGGTGGGATTTCGAGTGCATCCGCTTGCTTTAAGCTGTTGTACGTTGGGCTGCTGATTTGTACGTTGAGTGGTGCGACCGTTTCTCCTAAATTGGAGCCAACAACTTGACGTGAGTGTTGCTGGTTTGTACGTTGTTGGTCCGACTCTTGCTGGACTCAATGCGCCTGCTTCATCCTATTGTACTTTGCATCGGTGGTTTGTACATTGACTGGTCCCACTGCTGCTTCAGCTTTTGCAGTGATTTGAACATTCGACTGGTGGCTGTGCACCTGGCTTTCATAGCTTCTGTTGTGCTTCACAGCTGTGTGCATGGGGAAGGAAAAAAAGCTTTTTCTCTAAATGTCCCAAATATTCAAGAATTTAATGAAAATATTCAATTCAAATGCAAAAAAAAAACCATGAATTGAACTTCGTCCCACAAAAATTTTTAATCAAAATTTTTAATTGAAATGTACAAAAAAAAAACCATCAATTGCATTTATGTACTGGTTTCTAATATAAAAAACTATGAATTGCGTGTATGTAATTTCCAATATAAGGATGATGATGTATATTTATTCAAACAAATATAGGATCCGTTTGAATTAGTTATTTTTGGGGTTGTTTTTCAAAAATAATATTATAACATTTTGTTTTTGAAATACAAATTCTGTTTGGATTAGTTATTTTTGGAGTTATTTTTCAAAAATTATATGAAAAACTTTGACTGTAGATATTTTTTGGATTATTTTTAGTGATATTTTTAAAATATTTTTTTGAGTATTTTTATAATTTATAATTTATATATTTATATACATTTATGTATTTATAAATAAATATATTCATATCCTTATCCTTTCCTTACATGTACATGAGAAGCACTTGGTGTTTCTACAGTGGAGCCGCTTTCAAGTGGAACTCTGCTTTCATGGGTTGTACTTTCGGCTGCCGCTCTTTGCTTCAAACTTTTGTACATTCATTGAAAAACACCCGCCAATTTGGACCTTGGGCCTTGGACTGCACATCCAGCTGCCCTTGAAGCTTTACGTCATGGATTGTGTTCCCTGCTAATCTGCTGATTAAATAAATATAGATTTTTTTTCCCAACAAAAGATATTTTGTCTCCAATTCTTTTCTGTATTTTTCGGCTCCATATATGTTATTATTTGTATATGGAATAAAAATTCTTAAAAAGTTTTCTAAAAGATAACATAAAAATTAGTTAGTCTAAATTTTTTAACATTTTTAAAAATATTCCAAAATATGTTGTAAAAACTTTTCTATTCTTAAATACTTTCTACAAATATCTTATTAGAATTTTTTAAAAACACTCTGAAAAATAGCTAATTTAAACGAGATCCATATATCTATCTATATCTGTATATCAATAAATACATAGATAATTCGAATTATAGATAAGCCTGACTTTTATAATATTTTAAAAACTCTTCTATATTATTTTCTGTATATAGAATAAAAATCTCTAAAAAATAGTCTAAAAGGTAATCTAAAAATTAGTTTAAATTATTTCAAAATTTTAAAAAATATTTCAAAACATATTCTAGAAACTATTCTATTCTTAAATACTTTTTAAAAATATTCCAACCAAATTTCTCGAAAACACTTTCAAAAATAACTAATTTAGACAGGATTTATATATATATTTATCTGTGTATCAATGAGTATATAGATATAAGTACATAAATAAGTGTGATTATAGATAAGTCTTACTTTTATATGTGTTACAATATATAAACACGTGCGTATCAAGAAGTACAACTTACAGCTACATAGATAATTGTGATCTCAATAGAAATAGATATGGATCATCTGAAGTCAAATACTTTTTCAAATTTACGCTGCAGACCCTGCAATCTAACTGTTTAATATGTATGGTGTACATCTCAAGAAGGACAGAAGGGACTTTTTACTACGAACTGGTGGTCATCTTTAGCTAGCTGTCCGCCACTGCATTTTCTTGTTTACCAAATTCCCCTGCAAGTTGCTTCTGTTCTAGACCGGTCTTCATTCACTTATAAGACATATATACATGCAACGTCTCTTATATGCTTTGCTGGCCAGATTGGATGAAAATCTTCTTAGCAATTTTTTTGAACTAAACAGCTGAAGCACCAGGTACTCCAATGTTACTTGTTCCATAATTTTTTGTTTAGTATCTTCTGATATCATTGTGATGTTTCGTCCTACTGATTTTCTTATTCATTAAAAAATCTGTGCTTAGTGAGTTCAGATCTCTTGTTCAGCTTGGGACAAGTCTGCTTCAAAACTCTGTGCCTTAACTACCGATGGAGGTATTGTTCCACTAGCCCCTTTAACATACTCCTAAGTTTATTCAAAGTATTTCGGAACAACTTTTGTAGTTTCTGCTTTGGTATGGTTTACCAATTTCATGCAACGAACTCTGCTCTCTTCCCTGCATGCTTATATCGACAATAAAAATCTGTTCTATTACCCTACAAACATTATGAATTGCTCTGAGTTATATCCACAAAACGATCATCTCAAAATCCGTGAGAAAAAAAATGAGCGAAATAAAAAAAAGGGAGAGAAATTTGCTGCTCTTTCTGTCGAACAAAAGGAGGCTCATCGAAGAAAAAATAGAGACAGGGAAGCTGTTGTCCAAGACACTTGATCCACAATCTGTACAGCCTACCAAACAATCCAACATCAAACCATTTCTCAGAGCAGCCACTGCCAACAACCATGATGATGGTACGTATATACTCCACAACAAACCTTACAAACGTCTTTACTTCATAGTTTTTGTAACTAAAAAAATGAAACCATGCAAGTATTTTTATTACTATACGCAGGAATGCTGATGCCACAGTCAACTGAGCAGCATCTCCATGACACAGGTATTTATCTTGAGATTCACCCAGCTTTTTTTTCTCATATTATTACATTCATATTCACTTTTTATCCCTTAAACATTCCAATTCTATTGTTATACTTATATTGACGTTTAAACCTCAAAAAGTTGCAGTTCCAAAATATTGCAGAAATGCACTTCCTGGAACATCTGATACAAATGTTGTAACTACAGCTCCTTTTTCTAATCTTCAGTTACCAGGCTCCAAGTATCAGAGTACCAATGGTAAACTTCAACAAAATATCCCTCTGCACCATTATCTTGGCACTTTTTAATACAGCATTTCCATCTTCGCAATTTCAATATACCAATGAGTTTTCCACATTTTCTAATTTTTTTCTTATTCTTTGCTTTGCAAATGCACCATGCTGGTTCTCACCGACTCAACTTTGGAAATATCCTGCTTCTCTTCCACACCATACACGTACAAATTGTTATCTGCATTTACAAGGTCTATCAATTGATTGTAGAGATCATGTACCACATTCACAAGTTCTATCAATTGACGCAGGCAGTCAATGCAATCATGGTAAACACCTAATTCTTATTGATATCAAAAACTCTGCTTCCATGGGTTTGTACTTTCGAGTGTTTCTCCCCGCTTTAAAGCTCTTGTATTCAAGTGGACATTGAAATGGACCGAATTTGGATAGTGTTTTGTGCTGCTGCCGCTGTGGGGTCCGACATTTATGAAATTGCTCACGGAATTCGTTATTTGTATATTACCCTCGGCTCCTAAGAAGTTTCGTTATGTATGCTATATTGCTATGTGTATAATTCTTCGTTCTGATTTAATTAAATTTTAATTAGGAATTAGAATTTCGTGTTCATCCCTCATGCATTTACAAAAGGTATTTCCAGCCAACTGCACAATTTCAAGGTTACAAACTGCATAATTAAGTCATAGGATTTAATTAGAGTATACAGTTAAAAATTATGTAGAGTTCGTTTGTGTTAATCAGTGTAATCTAAGCTATAAATTTGTAATCTAAGCTACATATATGTGTGTGTATATCTATGTATATATAAATTTGTTTCTTTTTTATCAAAGAGATCAATCATGTGCTTTTTTTAAAAAAGTTTTGTATATATTCCTTTCTTCATATTTTTATAAGTAAAGATATATATCTAGATATATAAATTTGCTTATTATTTTTGTAAAGATGCTTATTCTTCTGAAATTCTGTATATAGTTTTTTCTCCACATTTTTTATATAACTATATAATAATGAGTATTACATATATAAATTCCTTTTTATAACAGAGATCTTGTATATTGTCCCTTATTCGTATTTTTCAAGTGTATATTATATATTATATAATATATATATATATGATATAGATATTATATATAAAATATACGTGTTTCGATAAGCATGTAGATAATTGTGATTATCTCAACAGATATGCATCACCTGGAGTGAACTGCTTTTTGGAATTTACGCTGCAAGCCTTGCTATCTATCTCCTCAGCATTCGCACTGCCGATGTGACCACACAAGGGACTTTGTGCTCGGAATTGATAGCCGGATTTAATTAACTGTTGGCCATTAAATTTTCTTGTTTACCAAATTGTCCTCCAAGATGCTTCTCTTGTGGACCAGGCCATCTTACAGCTTGGTTACGTTTGTAATTTCTCATTCCTTTGATTGACTTGTAAGACGTACATGGTCTCCATGCAAGCTCTGTTATATGCTCGACCTCCCAGATTGCATGTAAATCTTCTTGTCAATTGTTGTGAACTAAGCAGCTCATACACCAGGTACCCTAATATGATTATTTCCTTGATAATTTTTTCTTTACTCTCATCTGATATCATTCTGATGTTCTATTCCATTCATTTGTTTATTGATCAAAAAATCTGTGTTTACTGACTTGAGATCTATTATTTAGCCTTCGAGGAAGTTTGATTCAGTGCTTTGTGCCTTGACGATCAATGGAGGTATTGTTTTACTGGCTTCTTTAACGTGTTTGTTATTTTAAAGTTCTTCCAAACGCCTTTTGTATCTTTGCTACCAGTAGTGTTATTTGGTTATTTCATGCAATGGACTTCTATTCCCTTTGCTGCATAGTTATATCTAGAATAAAAATCTACTCCATTATCATACAAACACCGTGAATTCCTTTGAGTTATATGCACATAATGATCATCTCAAAATCCGGGAGAAAAAAAATGAGAGAAATAAAAAAAAAGAGAGAAGTTTGCTGCTCTTTATGTCGAACAAAAAGAAGTTCAGCGAAGAAAAAACAGAGAAGCATATCACAGAAGAAAGTTAACCAAACTGTTGTACAACCCGCTTCCTCGACAATCTCTAGAGCCTTCCAAACAATCACGCAGCGAAGCACCTACTACAGCAGTCACTACTAACAACTGTGATGATGGTACCTATATATTCCACAATTTCTGGTTGCTTGCTCATTTATACTTCCCTTGAGTATGCCCCTGCACCTATTAAACACGTTGTTAATTTATGTCTTTCTTATCAGTTAACAA
This sequence comes from Coffea eugenioides, assembly GCF_003713205.1. Taxonomy (NCBI): domain Eukaryota; kingdom Viridiplantae; phylum Streptophyta; class Magnoliopsida; order Gentianales; family Rubiaceae; genus Coffea; species Coffea eugenioides. Next base: position 4,034,467 of record NC_040039.1, read on the forward strand.
AGCTTGCAAACATGTTCACTTTGTAGTTTCTGTAACTCAAAAATATAACTAATTATTATTATGCACAGGAAAACGGATGCCGCAGTTAACTGAGCAGCATTTGCATCACGCATGTCCTCTTTTTGATCGAGTTACCTATATCCAACTATCAGTGTAACAACGGTAAACTTAAAAAAAAAATCACTCTGTACCATTATTCTATCACTTTCCAATGAAACGCTTCCATGTTCGCAATTCCAGTAAACAGGTTCCTTTTCCATATTTTCCAACTTTTATCCTAACTCCTTGCTTTGCAAATTCTTTATGCTGGTTCTCAGTTATACAACTTCGCAAATGTCCTGCTCCTCTTGCCCCTGATACACATAGAAATCATCTTCGACATTCACAAGTTCTATTAATTGGCTGTGGCAGCCAATGCAATCGTGGTAAATGCCTAATACTTACTATATTCAGAACTACCATAATAGCTTGTTTCTTGTTAGTTGATATAATCAATTGTTTATTTCTTTCTATGCGACAGGTAATGAAGTTTCTGTATTTGACACTGCATCAAAATTAAAGAATGGTCTCTCCTACTTCTCCACTTATGAAGAAGGTCTTCATCTCTATCATCTTTATATAAATATTACTACTCCCATAGCAACAGTTATTTCAAGCGTATAACTGTACTTCTCTGAATTGTCTAAAATCAAGGTAATTCTTCAAGCACCAACCACAATCATATGTGCTTAGACTATAGTGCACACATGATAAAGGTGTGCAACTGCTTCAAATGATTTGTTCTTGGATCCCTCCACGCTTTCTTGAACATAAAAATCTATTCTTCAATATATGATCCTTTACCATGTTTTTCTCACTCAATTCATTATTGTTCGTCTTGCACTAATAGCTGACTCGTTCACGTGTATGAACTGCTTCAAATTTCTTCCCAAAAACATCGAAGATACTTCAGGTACCTAATACTCTCGACAACTTTACATATATAGTTTCCTATTGAATTGTATTAAACTGCTTGGCACATTCTCTCTATTTACAATGCGATTAACTCAACAGATTTGCCTTTGTAGAGCTATTACCTAATACATCTCAGTTCCAAACAAGCACCAACTGTACACGTGAAATCCTGCCATCAAAGAATATCAACTACTATACACGTGAAACAAACAACAAATTAAAAATACAAAAAAAAAACTTAAAACAAAAAATACATAAAAAATTAATAAAGTTTTTACAAATAAATTAAAACATAAAAAAATGCAAAATGCGACACTACACAATATATTAATAAAAAATCCTACCGCCATACTTTCTCAAAAATTTCTAAAATATACTCACACATTTAAGCAATTTACCAATATTTAAAAACACCAACCTGGCGCCCGCGCATCGCGCGGGAAAACTTACCTAGTATATATATATATATTGACCAAGGCCATCATCTAATACAAGCTCTGGGAACACGTTAGTGGCCGAAGTGGTCTTCGTCTGGAAAAAGTTGTAAGTCATCGCATCTACCAAACTATTCAGCCGTTTTCCTCACGGAAATGCGTACAAAATACGAAGCTTCTCAGAAATGGTCCACACTTGTAATTACCATTTTCCTGAGGAGACTGTTTGTGAATTTTGTTATATAGTGAGTGTTGCGCTGTCACAGTCTTAAATCAGTTTGATGAATGAAACTACTGTTTACGGTTTGAAGTTTGTTGGCAGTCAAAATAGAAGATGTGCATTGATTGTTTATAGATTACGAATTTTCGCACAAAAAATTTGAAATATTTTTTCAAGATATTTATTTTTTGATTACGTTCTTATCGTACGTACAACCATATCATTACAGTATATATATATATATAAACTCCAAAAATTTACGATCCAAACAAGTGCTCGTAGCCATTCCTACTGTGCTTCTTTCAAATGTCATTAATCGGTGTGTTTGAATTATACATTATTTTCACCTTATTTACATACACTGATTTGCTTGTATCATCAACATATTTTTCAATCACTTTTTTATCGCACATATATCACATTAAAAAAGTGTTACTGTGTGTTTTGTACAAAATTATCTCAAATAATTTTTTATCCAAACACACTCATTGATTTTGCCTCTATCTCAAATGTTTATACTCAACGAGAGAGGATAGTGTACTGATTGAAAATTCATATTCCTACGGGATTTGTGGTTTGCGAGGCCAGCTCACTAAGTGAAATAATAATTATCCACGAGAAACTGCATATGTCTACTTCTAATTAAGGCCTTGTTTGGAAGGTGAATTTTTTGGGAATGTGTCTAAAATTTTACCGTAATTTACTGTAGAAGTTTTTTAAAAAATTTTTGAAATGTGTAGATTTTTGAATATTTTAAATTTTCCAGTGCCTTCATGGAATCAAGCTCCAAGGTGCTTACCCCCTGCTTCAAGATTGGATCAACTGCATCCATTATTTTCTCCTCGTCCACCAACCTCTGCACATAGACTGCCAGGTTTACATCATCTTCCGGTCTATTAAAATCTATTGCCTTCTGAGATGTCAAGAGCTCCAACAGCACGACGCCGAAGCTGTAGACATCACTCTTATCCGTCAACTGATAGTTCCTGTAGTACTCAGGGTCGAGATATCCGAGAGTTTGTTCAAAGCAAACCTTCCTATCTAGATCATACACCCTCCACCCCTTTTTACCATATGGATAACCCATGAATATGCACTTATGACTTCGACTTGCAAACTTATCCTTTTCCCGATTAATGTTCTTAGCATAACATAGGCATCCAAATACTCTAAGATGAGAAATAGATGGAGGGCTTCCAAACAAAATTTCATATGGAGTTTTTCCATCCAAAATCAACGATGGAGTACGATTGATTAAATATCCTGCAGTGAGAATGCATTCTCCCCAAAATTGAATAGGTAAGTTAGCCTGAAAACGAAGCGCCCTACCAACATTCAAAATGTGTCGATGTTTCCTCTCAACTCTTCCATTTTGTTGGGGTGTCCCAACCATGGAAGTCTGATGAATAATGCCACACTCCTTAAAATAATCACCTAAACAAGTAAACTCTGTACCATTGTCACTGCGTATAATTTTGACTTGTTTATTAAATTGTCTCTCGGTCATAGCCAAAAAATTCTTAACAACATATGGGACCTCATGTTTCCCTTTTAACAAATAAACCCATACACCACGAGAACAATCATCAACAATAGTCAGAAAATAGGTAGCACCACAAAAACTAGCCTCTCGATAAGCTCCCCACAAATCACAATGAATTAAGTCAAAAATATCACTAGCTTTACGGTCACTAATAGGAAAAGGAATACGAGTTTGTTTTGCCCGGAAACAAACGTCACAAGGTTCATGAACACCTTTATTTATCTCTATACTACCGTCTATTGTAGGGAGCTTTTCTATGACTCGCACAGAGGGATGTCCCAACCTTTTATGCCACAAATCCATATTCTTGGCTGTAGCGGCTCCATGAGCACTAACCAGAGGCTCCCCTCGTGCGACATACAGCCCCTCAAGCTCTTCACCCACTCCAATCAGCATCCTCGAAGTACGGTCCTGGACAACACATAAACGATCAGTGAATTTCAAGATATAAACTTTGTCACGGGCTAATTTTGAAACAGATATCAAATTGCATCGTATTTCAGGAACATATAAAACACCCTTGAGAGATAATTTTCCTACAAGAACTGTTCCTTCTCCTGTTGCCATAACGTATTCACCATTTGGCATTTTCACGGGACAAGGAGGTATTCCTTGAAGCTCTACAAATGCAGTTTCCTCTCCCGTCATATGATGCGAAGCACCTGTGTCAAACAACCATTGTAAATATGCCTTACCATTAAGCCTTGGCCTTGGCTGAGCACCTGATGTATTATTCGTGTGAGTGTTCCAGAGAGACTTCAAAGTCTCCCAATCAGCTTTGCTTAAGTTCTCCAATCCAGCTTTATCAGAATCATCAAGTGGTCTCCCATGGGAAACATTAGCAGCCACCTGTACTGCCCCTTGTGCAACATGAGCCCGTGCTACTCCACCACGACCACGCCCCTGGTTACCACGTCCTTTGCCTCTTCCTTGAGTCGAATTTCCCGGCCACCAGTCGGGATAGCCATGAAGACGAAAGCATGTGTCCATGCTATGTCCCGGTTTCTGGCAGTGAGAGCAAACTACTCCATTGTCTTTTTGGTCCCCCCCTGAATTCCGAGGGCCTGGGCTGACTGTTTTCATGGCAAAGCTCACCGGATCAGACCGATTGGGAGCTGCTCGCGTCATTACCTGCACTTGTTCTTGCTCCGTAACTTGAGAATAAACCTTATGAAGGTTTGGAAGAGGGTCTGAAGCAATGATGTTGGAACGAACATTACTATAAGATGATTCATCAAGCCCCATGAGGAATTGATGCACCCGCTCTTCCTCTTGACGCTGTTGAAGCCGTGTAACGAAGTTACACTTGCATCCATTACAAGAACAAGTAGGCATAGGATCATAATCATTCAAATCATCCCACAGCTTCTTGAGTCGACCATAATAAGCCATGATCGAATCCCCGTTTTGTTTGCAATTTGCAACCTCCGTTTTCAATTGATGAACTCGCACGCCATTACGAACAGAGAATCGTTGCTGGATATCGTCCCATAATTCCCTTGCCGTTTCCTTGTATGAAATCGTGGAACGCAAGCCTGGTTCGATGGTGTTAAAGATCCATGACACAATCATGGAATTCACTGTCCACCAATCATCAATTTCATCTGAGTTCTGGTTCGGCTCCTTAATGGTGCCATCAATGAAACCTTGTTTCTTCTTTGCCCTCAACGAAATCCTCATGGCCTTAGCCCATTCTTCATAGTTTGGTCCTTTGAATTGTGTCTGCGTAATTAAATTCCCTGGGTTGTCATTCGCGCTCAATAAGAACGGCGAATTGGTCTTCAAACTTGAAGCTTTTTGATCTGTCATCGTCCTAGGATTTATAGTTCAGGGGTTCGGTATTGTTTTCAGAGCCAGAAGGCTCTGATACCATGTAAAACCAGAAGAATTGGGAAAAGTTTCATGATTTTCTCATTGCCATCTGCTCTATATATACAAGTACAATGTGCATCAGGCTCCCGTGACTTCAGCCCCAATTTACCTAATTATGTGCAATTACCAATACTACCAAATATAGATAGATACTATAAACACAAGATACCCGAAACTGCAGCCGAGACTCCTTCACTAAACTGCAGCCGAGACTACTTCACTAATAGAGTTCCCTGTGCACAGGTTGATATATGGCTTAGATCCGTATGAGCTAGACGAGATAACCCAAAATCTGAAACATTTGCATTTAGCTTGTCGTCAAGCAAAATGTTACTAGACTTGACGGTGATAAATTGGAGGAACTGCAGAGAAATGGAGGTAAGCAAGCCCCTCAGCAGTCGCATGAGCAACGTTGAGACGAGCAGTCCATGCTAGAGGTTTCCTGTTCAAACCTTGTAAATGATCGAAAAGGGTTCCATTTGGGACATATTCATAAACCATCAACGGTTGCTCGAGCTCAACACAGCATCCAAGGAGGCCTTCCAGACTCTTGTGATTGACCTGAGAAAGTATTCTGACCTCATTAAGAACTTGGTCAGTCCCTTTAGTGTTCCCTAGCTAGCTTGGCACATTTGATAGCAACAACCGTTCCATCTGCAAGGATGCCTCTGTACACTTCGCCATAGCCTCCTACACCAAGAAGACGGTCCCTTGAGAAGTTGTCTGTTGCCTTCTTTATTTCTTTCCCACTAAATATTTTTGCATATTTGCCACCGCCAGTATTGAGAATCTCTTCACGCTCCCGAGCAAGCCGATCCTTTGCCTCCTTGATGCGCTGATGTCGTTTGTAAAGTAAAAATCCAATTACTGCCAATATTAGTCCTGCACCCAGACCCGTAGAGAGACCTGTATTGTTCCTAACATATATTAGTGTCATTGAACAATAACCCCCACCTCTTCGTATTCTTGTTATGTTGAAGATTTCAAACAACGAATGCATGTGGACTCCAAGTGCTACCTGGGAATTCTTTCCGTCCCAAATAAAACCTCTTGTAGCAATCTTCTACTAGCAACATGCATCTCAAAACTAAATAATATGGCTATGAAGATAAGATCTTAAATTGAGCGAGTTCTAACCCATTGAAAGGCAAATGCACAATTAAATCTAGACCAACTTTTGAAACATAAGAAATATCATGTAGTTGGATTTCATGGTGAATATAAATTGTTCATATCATTTGAATCAGGTTGAATAAGGTTCACAGGTTGTCATACTTGATTAAGGGGGTGTAAATTGTATTGCTTTCAAGTAACAAAAATTAACTTGTGCTTTACAACCCTGTGAGGGGATGTTTCAGCAAGAGAAGAGTGCTGCTTGTTAGTTCTTGTCAGAACAGAACATGTTCAAATTTTTACCAGCCAAAAAACTACGATATGGCGTCGCCACAAAAGAAATTAGGGATAACTTCTCTTGCATAAATCGTAAAGCTAAAGCATCAGAATGTAACGTCACCAGTACTGACCAACCACAGGCCTTTTGTTACCAGTACATTTTTCTCCTCTACCGCTGCATATCGCCAAGTTTAGAAGCTAGCTAAAACTAGTGCAAAGGGCACATTGACTCTCCAGTCCGCCGTCATTTTCATTGACCAGCAAAAAGGATGATGGAAAGAAGGTCAACAGTTGAATAATAGATTGGCCATACCAACAGCTATAGATTAAGCAGCAACCCTGAATTTGTAGGCTTTCAGCTTCCAGAAGCCAACTCACTTGCTCTTTCATTAACATCAACAGAAATTGAAGGGCAAGTAGAGATTGATTGAAAGTTTGGCCCTCAAATTACCTCAAGATTTTTAGGGGCAAGCTAATTTAGGATTTAGAAACTTTGAAATTATATTTTAGTGCAACTTTTCCAATTGAGTCTTTTTTTCCCCCCTTTTAGACACCTGTATTTATTTATTTTGAGCATTTATTTCCACATAGATGGATGAGGCAATTATTTATTGAAGGGATATATTTACCTAGGTTTTGCCATTTTCAAATAAATGTGGAATGCCAAACCATTTTTTAGACGAACCATCATAAATACTTGGCACACAGTTCAATATAAGTACTTTTATTTTTTTTTTAAAAAAGTTGTTCCTATAAATTTTGGATTTGCAGATATTCAGATTAGAGAAATTCAAAAATTTTCTAGCAGAATCTTCTTGACCTCTTCTAATCGTTGGTCATATATCTATTAGAATATGCTCAATTATAAAGAGGTTGGAGAGTCAGTTTTCAAGAAAATCCCATACGGGGCTCTCCTAGTTCTACCCATCATAGCCAGGCACTTATTCTCAACATACATATACATGTTTTTAAGAGGCAGAAACACAGAATATGGGTTTGTATGTGTACTTAAGACCGGAAAATTGTAAAGTTTATAATGTTTCATACAAAAAAAAAAGGAAAAAAAAATGCACATTTCCGTTGAAGAAATTAATTAAACAACTATTGATATGAAATTTTGTTTGGCAGCGAAATTCTTATGACAAAAAATATGTTGATTATATTCCTAAGCATGATCAAGTTGAGGAATTGCACTTTTCATATATGCAAGTATGCTACAGTGTTGTATCAACAAATTAGTAATACTAGAAAAACAAAATATCGAAATAATTATGCCAAAATGGCAATGAGATGCAGTTAAACATTAAAGGGAAAATAACATGTTTCATCCTTCACATTTTGGCAAAAAAAAAAAAAACTTTTTTTGTCCCTTTTAAAATGAAGCAAGTAACTCCCTCATATTGAAAAAAAAAAGCAAATTAGTTCCAAAATGATAGTTAAATATATAGATTTTAGGGATATAATTTGAATATCACTTCAATTTCTTCCAAATCTAGCTATACTTAAAATGCGCATGACACTAATTCAATAAAAAAATTAAAAATTATAACATAAAAAATAATCACTTCTCTCTTGAAAAAATATTTAAAAACTTTTTGAAAAAATGACATTAGGTCGACATAAAAAGGAGAAAATTAAAAATTACTACATAAAAAACTAACACTTCTAACTTATAAATAACAAACCCCTGAGCTACAAAATTCCCTTGAGTTACAACATTCAATAACTCAAAAACTTTTAATTTTTCTAGAGAGAAGCCTTCACTTTTTATGTTATAATTTTCAATTATTTTACTTTTTAGAGAGAATGGTTTGTTTTTGATGTTCTAATTTAATTTTTTTCCTTTTTATGGTGGCTTAGCATTACTTTCTAAAAAAATTTAGTTTTTCTAAAGAAAAAGTTTTGTTTTTGATGTTAAAATTTTTAATTTTTTTTCATTTTCAAGTTGACTTAATATTATGTGCATATCAGGTACAATTAAATTTGGAAGAAACTAAAATGATGTTCTAATTTTATTCCTACTCGTGTTTATCACTAATTTAATTTGTCTTCAACATAATCTCCATACCACTCTATCACCAAAGCACAACTTTCTTTTATTTAATTATATCTGAAATTTTTAACTATATTTAAGAAGTTTGCTATTATTTACAAAGTGTTCCTTTTATAGTTTGAAGTTTTGTAACCCCCCCCCCCTCCTCCTCCTCCTAATCCAAAATGGGCAAGCAAAAATTATTTGGTTCATTTTGGCATACTATTATCTTGTATATTTTCCCGATTACACAAAAGATGAATGTAAAAAGAATGGAGACTAAAGGGAAGGTAAGATGCTAAAATATGTTTACAAATTAGACTTTGTTAAATTATATAAAAATAATAACTAACACAAGATATTAATTTTTCTTTCTTTTTCTTCCTTAATCCAACCGATATCTTTCACCGTATTTAATTCAAATAAAATGAACGAAATCCACATTCCTTTAGTTTCCTTTTCTTTATTTTTCATTATAGTCCAGTCTTTTCCTTCTCTTTCTTTCAATCCAAACAGTGTTTATACTGTTTAATAGTTAGTATTAATTTAGCCGAACCTTAAAATTCTTAATGCATGTGTTAACATCTTTTTTTTTTTCCGTTTCTTTTTGGTTTTTATGATTGCACAAGAAGTATGATGTTGTTAGTAGATCCAGTTAAAACAAAAGGCTACCATTTGCAAGTAAGAATTGCATAAGCTTTTTCTTATTTATATATCTAATTGCATATCAATCTATTATTCAAGTGGCAAGGGGAATCCATGAATGAGAGGCCAGCAATAAGAGTTAAATCCACCTAGAGCTATTCCCGCGAGTAGAAGGATCATTTTGTGAACATTGTTTTAACTCTTAATCTCTACCACAACTTGTCACTGAGAAAAATTTTCTGTAAGCAAATCAACATTAACTGATGTTTCCAGGATGAACTTTTGTGTTATTCTATAAAATTAAAGGATTGCCATTCTAAGAATTTCACATTCTTTTCACATGTTAGTTCCTGATATGGAGTTTGTGGAACTTGTAAAATGCAGTTCAAGAAAAGGTATAGGAAGCGCACTTAACTCACACGGGATCCTCAGTGCCACTTTTCCAGTGGTAATTCAGTGCCACTTTTATATTTATACTAAGTGTCCTGTTTATTTAACTTGTCATGTGATATTTATTTAAATTTTTCTACTCTCACGTGATAAGTGGAATTAATACTGATTTTGACATCGGACAGTGGCATAGAGGATCCGAACTGCACTTAACTGAACCACCTCGTACATCCTGTGGTTTGGCTTGCATTTGGAGTCTCACCATGTCTCCGGCATGCAATTTATTTCACGACAAGCTATTACATGTCCTTCTTTAGTTTCCCTTGGCCTGTATATTTATTTTGTTCTTTCGATTTGCAACTTGCACGAGAGAAAGAAGATGACACAGATAGAATCTGATTCCGATAATCTATTCATGGAAGAAGATCAAGACATATGCAAAGCAGGTAAGTCGGATTATCCATCTATCAATACACTGATCTTCTATAGTATATAGATGTTGTGGAACATGTCTGCGTATTTTATGAAGCACTTAATTGGTTGAAGACCATGATGCTTTAACATCAGCAAAATGAGAGTAACAACTTGGTTTTACTTGAATTATTAGTGATCACCTCTCCATGTTTTTATACTTTGCCTGCCTATCATGAAAATTAAGATAATCAATTTTGGTTATAAATGAAGAATTGTCGAGATAACTAGGGGAAAATTTTTTTAAAAAAAGGAGGGAAATAGTAATTCTTGATAATAATTGAGTGGAAAAATGGGGATATATGATTCACCGTGACAAAAACTGTTCGTTCTTCTTCTATGATGAATGCAACTTTAAGGATATTTAGTGGCTATTTTTGGCTTAAATAATTTTTTTTCAAGTTTCACATAGTATATGAAAATAGAGGGGGTGTAAGAGAAATTATACAAGTTAGACGGCTGCTGTCTGCATTTGTCAAAAGAGTTGGGGGTCTGTAAATGAATGATAAAGTTTCAATAAGGAGTATTGATGAATTGTATTCATCTTTTAGCTTATTGGTAAAATCAGCCATGATGAGCTTTGCGATTCCATTCATCAGCAAAAGCAATACTAAGATGATGATTTGGAGGATGACCTTCTTGCTCTTTCGTTGGAATTGATCAGGTGGTGGTTCAAGAGAAATTGGTGAAGCATGAATACTTAAGGGCTGAGAAGAAGGAAGTAGGAAAAGAGGGAAAGGAGAAAAAAAATTAAGATAAGAAAATAAAAATAAGTTGATTTCAAAACCTGATAAATATATACCAAACATTAGTCATTGTAATTATACTCTTGATTAAACTCCATACTGAATTTTTGAACGTGATTCCAATTACAATTCCAATTTCTAGGCTTGAACCAAGCGCTCCTAAGATGATGATTTGGAGGATGACCTTCTTGCTCTTTCATTGTCATCAAAATTAATCGTGGGACAAGTAGAATTGGTGAAAACTGTGCCCTCAATTTAATTCCAAACTTTTAATGCCTAAATTAATTTTAGGCTGCGCTCGGATCGAAGAATTTGGATTTTAAATCCTTCATCAAAATTCTTCATATCATTGGGATTATTTAGGACGAATTTAGATTTGAAATGCGTCCCATAGTTGGAGAAATTCTAATGGTCTACATAATTGTGTGTTTCATGTCCATCCAAATTGGCTCATTTCAAAATCTTACACTCAAACCCCTCTCTACATCTCTTCCCTCCACCATTGATCTTGAGTGCAAGGAACATAGAATATTAGATAGGGTTTTGTCCTCGTTGTCGAGTCACATCCGCCAATAAAGTAGTAGACAAACCAAATCAAGAAATAGATTTGGGTATTTGTCTCATTGTGTATTGTGTAAAATCTCATGTGTATACAAATTTCTGTACGTGAGGGGGTAAAATTTATTACCATATTTACGGGTGGAACCAAAAGTTGAAATTTGGGAAAGACAAATGAAGAGATATACTTAAGAGGTATCCTTAAATATATATATATATTTTTTAAAAAAACAAACTTGGGGGCTCAAAGTGTAGTATTTACAAGAATATAAGTGTGTGTTGAATGTTTTAAGGGGATGTAAAAGGATTTTTGAAATTTTCTGATGGGGCAAAATTTAATTTCCTTTCAATTATATAAGTTGTTAATGATTTAAAGGGATGTCAATTGGATTCTCCCCAAACAAAAAAAAAAAAAAATCCTTTACATTTGCTAGTGACCGTGGCCAGTGCTGTTGTTGGAGGAAAAGAGAACAGAAGCTGCACAAAATGAATATAGGGCGAAGAAAATAAATTTGCAAAATTTGATATTAATCCGGCCCTGACATTTTCAATGTTTCATTTTTTACCCAATTATTTTGTTAATTGTAAGTTTTTTTTAATCTATTTTGGGTATTTTTTTTAAGCTAAACAATGTACTTGAATCAGTCTGTATCTCAAATCTATTGATTTCAAGCTCATTCATTTTGAATTCCACTCTTGAATCCAAATTCACCATCACTAATAAAAAATGTATCTCAAGTTTTAGTAGCCAATCATTAGTACTAAAAAATTGTATGTTTAGTTTGTCCATACTATACCTATCTTTCATAGTAATACATTTTACTCATCTACCTAAAGATTCTATCTCTCAATGAAATATACACGTTACATTAGTAAATTGTATTATTTTTTCTATACACTGACAATGCATATATTGATAGATTTGGATACATGACACTAATGTAAATTCAAATTTAAAATTCCAATTACACGTATATATATACATATATATGTGTCATAAATTCAACCATACTAATATAATTACTGTTAGTATATACAAGAATTACTTTAACAAACTTCTGCTAGAATGATTCACTTGAGAATTATTCCACTTTTGCTATCTTATCACATATAGGGAAACTGTCATCAGATCAAAGCACATTAAATACATGTTTTCATAATTGGGGATGGCCGTCTTGAAACATCCATATCTGAACAAGAAAATTGTCTTTCTACCTTTCAACATCAACAATGAGATGGAAGGAAAGGATGTACACAGTCAAGAGTTTTGGCAGTGCCCACCATATATGAGTGGCTAATGATGCCTCATATTGAATGTGTTATCCATTTGAGTTCCATATCCATTTGTGGAACCCATTGTTATTTAGCATAGACAATGCACATTCTTGTCTGGAATCTCACTGTTGGTGATAAAAGCCACTTTCTTCATATACATCAATTTAATAATTTGAATACAAGACCAATATGTCGGTCCAAAAATTAAAAAGAAAGTCAGATCGAAAAGGAAAATGTACTTCAAAGAAGAAATATGAGGAATTTGCACTTTCCACTTCCTCATTCCTAATTTATTTCAATGATCGAATTCTTTTTGCTCAAATATATATATATATAAGGTTACTTTAAGTGCCCTTTTTTTCTTATACAATTCTACTTTAAGCAAATCTATATTTTCTTTTTTATATTTTTTTCTAGTAAAAGAAAAGTGGAATTTAAGAAGTGGAGAGACAGAAAAGAAATTTAAATTCAGCATCTCTAATCCCTAAAGTCTCAACTAGCAAATCTACTTAACCTTATTCTCCTAATATGCTTTGATCATTGAAGTTGAGATGTCAATACTACTAAAGAAAACCTGTGTGGTCATTAATGGAGATGCAAAAATAAAATCTCACATGCAAGTGGGAAATGGGAAAGAAAATGGGTATAGTGAGTGGCAAACATGAAATGAAAGTGGATCTGTCTCTCGCAACTTGAACGGTAGGAATATCTATTTACGCTTTTGCAACTTGAATAGTAGGAAGATCTATCTATTTCAATTTTCAACATGCATACAAATAATATTAAGAAAATTATCAGAATTTCTCGGCAAGGATATTTTTCTACGACCTGCAAAAATTAGCTGAACCGTTTGATAATTAAGGCATTGTGTCTAGTTAATTGTATTTACAAAAAAAAAAAAGAAGATGATATTGAAGCTCATTTTTCAGGAAAATTCCTTTCTCTAATTTTATTTAGAATGAGATAATGATAAAAAAAAACAGAAAAAAAGAATCATTCTGGGGTTGCTTATATTAATTGATCGCTTAAATAAATATCTGATTACTACTCCCTCCTTTTTTTTATAACTGACGTTTAAGAAATTTGCTCCAGTGTACTTTTATCTGTCGTTTTATTATCCCCATACAGTATTAATTATTTTTTTTCACAATTGTACCCTTTTATCTCTCTTTTCCAATATAGGGTTCTTAATTACTACTCCTAATAATTATTGCTTCTCTCTTTGTAACAACCCTAGTAATTGGACAATTAATGAGGGTACAAAAGGAAAGTAGTGTACAGATTTAAGCAATGAAAAACTTTTCTTAATTGATGTGCAAAACCTTAAACGTCAGTTATAAAAAAATGGAGGGAGTATTAAATAGTCTTGCATTTGCAAAGATTGGGAACATGATCTTGGTTTTGTCCAAATCAATCATTGGTGAATTCAATTTGTTCAATTTTCAAAGACAAGGGACTAAAGCCTGCTTGGCGTAAAACAAAAGGGACCCTCTTCGTCCAGAGCCTAAATATGGGGACCAAAATTGCAATTCGCCCTTTAGGTTGTTACGGATTGACAACCTTAGCCAAGCCTTGTTCAATAGTTTCCCATTTTTCCAATCAATTTCTAGTTATATCTCCTGGATTCTCTCTCCATGTTTAGAAAGGTTGAACAAACCTAAACTAGTATCAGCAGAAGAAGGACGAAGAAGAAGAAAACCTGTGAACTTGGTTGTTAAGCATTCGAGAGATACTGAAGGAAGGACAATGTACAAGAGTGGAAAATGCTAACACTGCTCCAATGGCGATGTTAAATTGAGTTTTGTACGTACTTGTTACAACTACTTTGAATATTGTAAACCATGAAGTAACTTTCCTCTTGTACCTTGAATAGATTGATGTATTTGGAGGGGGAAAATGGACAAGAAAGAAACGTAGAGAGGCATTTTCTCATTCTTCAATAAATCATGCGATGAGCAAATATCTCCCAGCTTCAGTGTTTGAATCTAAGTAGACCTAATCTGTACATATTCATATGTAAATGGTCACCAATCCATGAGCATAATTAATGTTTTCCCTGCTCCGGAGTTAGCATTATCAGCTGCAGCTCATCATCCTACAGAGGGTCCATTTGAGTTGCCAGATGGGGCTAACGAGCGATTATGTTGTTGTGCTGTGTTGGGACCGAAGCCGAAAACGTTCAACTGCTGCAATGCCACAAAACAACAGCATATGAGCCGTCACAGATATCCTGTTGATACGTGATACTGAGCATTGTAGCATTGCGCAATCCAAATGCTTCAGTTGACAAGCAAGAGTTAAAGAAAAATGTAATAAAACCTGTGATGCATTCTGCAGAGGGTGGAATGCCATGTAATTGGCATATTGCTCAGATAATTTGGAATTCTGCAACTGAGTATGATAATTCATGGGATTGAACATTGTGGTTTGGTGGCATAGTGCAGCTTGATTTGGTATTGTCGCTTGATCAAGCAGCGGCAGCCTTGGGAGATGCATCTGGCTGTGAATGGAAGGCATTGCCAGTGGGCCTATTCCCATCCCTAAGCGGGGCATGTAGTGCTGGACACCAGGAAACATCATTGGTGCCATTCCACTTCCCATCCACATCATCTGATCAAACCATGACCACAGAGTAGTAGCTTGAGTGTGCAGTGATTGACTATTAAATGTGCTTCTGCTATATATATGCTGCAATTTTGCATACCTGAAGTTGTAGCTGAAGGGATTTCATGTATTCTATAGCTTCATCTAGCATCGATGCTTTATCTGTCTGGAAAAGAAGAGGCAAATTGGAAGCATAAGAAATCTGTAGAAACTAAAATTAAGGGATGAAGTGCTCGACTGTGAGAGAAAATTCTCTCATCTTGTTTGGCACGCCTTACATTCATTGTTCAATGAAAAGAAAGTAGCTATTAGGACTAATTTTATTCTAGGATGTCATTACTGCACCACCTAGTTCAAACTTGATACAGATTTTGTGCCCTGTGCAGTTGTACTTCATAATGCACTTCTCAAGTTCACAGCTCAATTGTTAGTCGTAGCTTTTTTTCAAGATTAAAAGCTAGTTTCAGGTGCATCCCTTGGTATTTAGCATACTTTAAAATACAGATCGCAAAAGTTAAACTTCTTTTTTAGAAATAACTTCTCAATGCAATTTTAGAAAAGCCAAAGCATATCTTGTTTCTTCAGCCTAATTAATGCCCCATGAATCTTTGCCGATGAAACTATTAGAGGTAAGTTTAAGGTCGATAAGACGTAGTTAATCAAGCTGCCAGAAATTGCACGAATCAGCAGAAATCGTATAAAGTAGAAAGAAGAATCTTCAGACCTTGTTAGACTTAGGAAGCAGCTCCTGCAAAGCCCTCATCTTCTCATTGATCCTGTCTCTCCGTCTCTGAAGAAAAGATATTAACATTCTTTAAGTGTTTTCTAGAATACATTCAGGTCATTGCATATGCAGCAAAGCCATGGATTGGTGTAACCTACCCTCTCAGAGAGATTATGGACTTCAGCAGCACGGCTTTTGCGTGAACTCCCAGATTTTACTGCCGGTTTCTTTCTGGCAGCTGACTCCAATTCAGCAGCCTGGAGTATGAATGCAAGACGACTTGGTATTGATCTTTAACCATATAAAGAAGGCCTTTAGGCTGAAGAAATACAGTTAAAAAACTGACATAGCTTGCTTACCTTACTTTGGCACTCTGAATCTTCTGCATCTCTGCTTTTCCGCTTATGAGAATTGGTACCAGTTGATTGGTTACATGTTCTCCCAAAACTAGTCTCAGATCCATCAGAAGAAGATGATGTAATTGCTGTTTCCTCTGTCTGATCTGTTTGAAGTCTGTCACTTTGAGAGCTCATTTTCCCAACACGATGATCCTTGGCCATAGCTCCTGAAAAACCTCTATGATCAGCAATCCCACCACTCGAAACTCGGCTTGTATCAGTATCATTTACTACTAGATTGCTGCCGCAGTGGCTGGTGCCAACCGTCTTGGCGGAAGAATACTCTCTAACTTCACCTCCCAAAGTCCTAGTGCTAACTCCATCACTTGAGGATCTCAAATCTGCCTTGGCAGACAAAGGAGCATTAGCAGCTCTTGGTAAATGGGAATGATTGGGCTGAGCAGAATCAAAGTTGTGAAACCCTGGAGGCAATGAGTTGATGACATCAGAAGGTTTATCATTGGGTAACTGGACAGGATGGTTGTGGAGGTCTTGTGATATGCCAAATTTTTTAAACTTATCATCCTCATGTGGACCTTGCTCAACTGGATTGGAGATTGGAAATTCAGATAAGAAGTCAGAGGTGAATTCCTTGTCAAAGGGATCATCAATCCAAGAGACTGTCTCAGTATCTTGAATCAAACTAGTAACCTGATTTTGACAAGAGCCACCCCCTGTACTGCCTCTGCTCATTGATTGATCCTGGTTGTGTTTGTTAATCTGCCTAGATTGATTTTCTTGTTGATCAGCTGTCCCTGGTTTTGGATGGTGGTGATGATGAGATTGAGGGTGCAGCACAATTTGTCCATTTTCCCACAACAGCTCCACCAGCTCATTGTCCATTCTGTAGTATACTAAAGCACTGTTAGCAACTTCACAAATTCATGTCAGAGAAACAACTTTCCTGAATTAATCAGCTCCAAGCATGCAGAGTTTTGAAGAATTGATCAGTAATTACCCCAGGGGCTTATTCTTCAGAATGGGCTCTGGGAATTCAGCCCCAAAATTCCAATCCGGAAAGCAAGGATTCATGGCTTCAAATTACAGCTAATAAACAAGAAAGAGCAGGACAAATTGAAGTCAAGAAATGAATATAAAACAGCAGCTGAGGGTCAGACCACAATCAAGAAAACAATAATTAACTAGTACCACTACTACTATACTACTTAATCATTCCATTTAAGGAAATTAGAAATGATAGATGAGTTAGTAGTGCAGACTTGCCAAAAGAAGCAAGATTAACATCATTCAAAACATGCAACACAGCTAACTAGTGGTACCATATTGTGAAGGCATATATTATATGCTGGTGCCTGTGAAAGTCACACACACAGAGGGAGAGGAGAGAGAGAGATTAAGATAATGATTGATTACAAGTTTGTTGAATCAACAAATGATTAAAAAAGGAACAAACACACATAGAAAATTTGGCAAATCAAGTACTCAGATACCCTTTACTCAAGTACACTAGAAATAAATAGAAGAATAAGAAAGAAGCAAAAAAAAAGCCCACCTGGGGAAATGTTGTACAGCTACAAACTAATTGTTGTTTGTGATGCTTCACTTGTTCAGGAAAGGAAGAAGGGACATCATATTTCAATCAGAAAACAAATTATTCCTCCAGAATATCTCTATCAGAGCCAGCAGGAGGAAAGGGGGAAGAACCTGTCCCAGTCCTTAATGTAGTCCCACTCACTCTCTCAATGCCGTGTAATAGTACTTATCTCATAACAAATATTTCTCCTCTTTTTCGAATCCTCTGTCTCATTTCTTGTAACGTCGTACGTCGAAACGTATTTTAATTTACTTTATCATCGTCTACTCGCATAATTTTACTTGCGAAAGTTAACGCGTAAAATACTTTGAATATGCATGTCCACAATTAGAACAAGAAAACAGGAGAATAAAAATTGAAATCAGTAAGACAGGAAGTGGGATAGAAAATCCGAATTCTTTCCTTCGAGAAGAAGTCGATGATTGAGGGTAGACCCGACAAAATTCAACGGGGCTAGCATAGGATTGCTGGTTGGTGCTGCCTTTATGACGACGAGGGAGACATCAGCACTGCTTTACAAGTGGCATTCGGGTATTGGATTTGGCTGTGTCTAATGGGACCCTGAGGTGATAGCAACAATTAGCTGGCTGAGATCTACAACTTCTCCTCTCCTGCAGCCCCAGCAGATAAAAAGGTTCTGGGTATCTAATCTTGCAAATTTGTGTTGACACGTGTCTACTGGACCCTGCACCCAAATTTTTCTCTCTCTTTTTTTTTTTTTTTTAAGTACACTGACCCAATGCACACAAATAATAGGAACAAATACGGGTGACATTAGAATAGAGACACACACACATAAAAAGATGGTTATTTACAGTTTGCCCCCTGAACTTAGGGATATTAATAATTCAGCCCATAGATTGACTGGTCAGATGTCAAAGATAACATTTCCATTCAAAAGTTCACTAAAATGGTGTTTTTTTTTTTTTTGTCAGCAACGATATATTTGTATAACCTACTCTATCCTAATCTAAGGAGAGGGGGAGCCTAAGGAGGCTGTGATAGGGGCTAGTGGATATACAGACCCAACTAGACCAAGAGAGTGCTATGGCACAA
Source organism: Coffea eugenioides (assembly GCF_003713205.1). Classification (NCBI taxonomy): domain Eukaryota; kingdom Viridiplantae; phylum Streptophyta; class Magnoliopsida; order Gentianales; family Rubiaceae; genus Coffea; species Coffea eugenioides. Next base: position 4,053,336 of record NC_040039.1, read on the forward strand.
CCCATAGATTTTTTTCGCTGCTGGTGAGGTTTGAACTCTCACCAACAGTCCAAAGAGGGACTTCCCTCCCTGGTGGCCACTGAGCCATTGGCCCAGTGGTTACTAAAATGGTGTTCTTGCACATGGATAATTTGTTCTATGGACCATTTGGGGTGGGAAGGTGGCGTGCAAAACTAGAAAAATTTGCTTTTATTTGAAAGTGAAAATTTGTACTTGTGAACGTGATATCGTTGATTATGTGAAAATCGAAGGGAAAGGACTGAGCAATGAATTAACCATGACATGCTTCGAGAAGAAATTGCCAATGGAAAATATGAGAAAGTGTCTCCCACTCTTCAAAAACTCATAGTTTTGGACTGTTGTGCAAAATTTCGTTTGATTAGCCTTCAAGTAGTGAAGCATTAAGAGGATTTGATGAAGTCACAACAATTTTATATCTATTGCACACATATGCTATTATGGTCGTAGCAAGTAAATTGTTGCGAGTTTGTCTTGTGGGTGCACTTAGGATACTCATAAATGTTTTTAAACTCGAACTGGGAGCGATCAAAAGAGCTTTCCATTTGTAGTTCAATTGATTTGACTTCAACCTCATTTGTAGTGAAATTCAGTTGATCCTCTCGATTTTTACCGGTCCATTCAATTTTGATCGAATTTAATCGATTTAATTGAATTTTTAGATTAAATATTGAACCGAACTAGAGGAGTGGCCAGTTTGTGGTTCAACCAGTCAAACTGACTGGCCCGGTCCCATTTTCAAACACCACCGTAATCAGAGGTCCAAAAGTGAATCTTTGGACAAGTAAAATTAAATTGAAAAAATGACTCAAATTAGAAGGTTGTTGAATATATTATGGTAGCGATAAATTACGTAGAGCGGGTACCCTCATCGTGTCCGTTGAAAATTTTTTAACTTTTGTTTTTACATGGTTGGAAACTAGCCGTTGTTTGCTTATATTTGGAGAACTCTTTCAATTCTTTTGTTTTATTTTTATTTTTTCTAGTAGAAAATGGGTGAGATTTAAGAAGCAGAAAAGAAATAAAAGGGTTATGAACCCAAGACCTTATCGGTAGGCTTGCCAATGGGATCGGACCAATCTAAACTCGACTCATCTGGTTTGAGATAAAGTTCGATGAGACTAACATTTCATTGAATCTAAATATATAATATATTGATATATACAAAAAATATTAAATATACAAAATTATGTCAAAAGATTCAGAAGGACAAATTATAGTACAAGCAAGATGTATTGACTGTTGATCATTATGAATTTCGCATTTATCAACTCAAAGCTTATAACTTGATATCCGAAAGTGACACTTACCATATGAGCCAAGGATGGTCTCGTTAAAGTCCGACTCAAATGGTCCGATTAATAAGCCTACTTTCTAGGGGCATCAATCTTAGCCACTAGACCACTTTCAATTCTCTTCAAGTAATGTGTTTGGAATGCATTTTCTAGGATTTTTTGTAGAAAAATTACTGTAGTGATTTGATGTATGTGAGAAAAAAAGGTAATAGGTAAATGTGATCACGAAAAACGACACAATTTTCCGGCGAAAAATGGCTATCCAAACAAGGCCGATAATCTTCAATTTGTTTCTAGTTGAACTTTGTCGGCTATTACCAATGCCAAAATGGGTATAATCACCAGTTTATTGTGTTTAAGTAGTGGTTATGAAACTAAATGAAGAAAAATGTGCAGGAAGAAAAGGCTGAGTAGAAATGTTTATTATAATATTACATCAACCATGTAGCAGCTTAGCTTCACAAAAATAATTTATCCAATAATCTCTTTTTTGGGATGGGAGCAAAAGGCAACTCATAGATTGCATTCCTTAGAGAACAAAACCATGCGAAGAAAAACTTGGTAGATCATTGCATTTGGAAAACTCTGGTATAATGACTGTTAATATATTTACTTACATGTAACATTCAAATATATTGTTACATCCTTTTAATAAATTAAAAGGTTAATATTACATCTATTTACTATTAATTATCATCATCGTCATATCTATTCGAGTAATTAAAAGTAATTTAGTTGTATCATATATTCATACAATATTAGCCAAGAAAAAATGTATGCAGTGCAAGACAAATAATATGCAAATTTTAAGCATAACCATTCTTCAAGCAAAATATATACAAATAATGCTGGCAACGCTCATAACTTCTCTACTGGGAAACTTACAACGGGTCGTATTTTCGACGCCAATGATCGGAGCTCATCGATCTCCTCGTTGCCAAGCCTCCAACCAAGTGCACCCGCGAACTCCTTGGCTTGTTCTGCATTTTTAGCCCCTGGGATGGGAACAACATTCCCTTGGGCGATCAACCAGTTCAGGACAACCTTTCCCAGAAAATAAAGGGGCATTATTCTCATACCACAACTATTAGGCAAAGAAATTAGCCTACCAAAGACTTGTTTCTTGTTTTGCTTATAGGCGCAAAACTTAAGTTCAATGTATTGGAAAATGAAAGAGAAAAATGTTACCAAAATAATAATTGTTAAACTGCTTCAAGAATGCAATATGACGATTTTACAAGTAGAATTCAGTACTTGTAGAACCCCAAGATTGACTGACCCGGAAATTGTAAGAGTGGGAAGATCAACTTTACAAACTCAAACTTAGATGGAGAGGCTCAAGTATCCACATAAAAATATTTGTGGGAGAAAAGGAATTAAATCAACAATGTATTGTTAATCACAGTAACAAGAAAGCTCTCAACTCTTCACTCTTTTCAACTAAATATATATGATGACAAGACACCTACTTATAGTCTGAGTTGGCATATAAGAAGTAACAACCTGCAAGAAATTGCCTAATATAAGGAACCTACCAAAAACATGACCTAAAAACTACTAAACAATAACATAAAAAACTTCTCAGATTTTAGGCTTGATTTAATATGCCAACAGATTGAAAGCATGTGAACGTTATTTCTTATGCATATAAGTGGAGCATTTAGCTTATACAACCTCCAATGATATAGAAAAACCCCTGCTTTTGGTCGTTAGTTTTTTCTTGAGAGTTATTTATTCACAAGAAGGTTAATTCAAAAGTGATTAGACAATTAACTCAAAAGATTGTGATAATAATTTTCAGCGGACTAAGAGAGAGGAAAGAATACAAATATAAGCAGTAGATCGTGACAAATAAATAGTAAATCGTGACAAATTTCTAAAAAATAAAACCTGAGTTGGTGTTTTATCATATGCCTCTCCTATCTCCTGTATTCTGTTTATCAGAGGTTGCAGCTGCAGCAACACAGAAATACTTCAATATTTGAGCAGAATTTTGAACTAGTTTTCATATGTAAAATATCTTACCTCGATCAAGAACTCAGAAGTATAAATCCGTCCTCGAGGGCCAGAAGGAGGGTTTTCTGGGGTATACTTCCCTGTTAGGGCACCTGCAAAATATAGAAAACCAATATACTAAAATTTGAGAACATAAAACACTGTTGTCCTTAAGATGAAAGTTTCAACTAATGAATTTGAATCTGGGATAGTAAGAACTTGACTGTTAACTAATGCATTTCTGTTTAAGAATTCTCAGTGGAGTAGTGTATTTATTGCCACTAATTCCATGAGAGTTACGAGAATAAGACAATCTGTTTTCTCAGATGCCTATCTTCTTCCAGTCATTGGGAGAAAATCATGTCAAAGTATAGTTTAAATATGATCATTACTTGATCATTACCAAGAAAACTAGTTTTAATTGAAGTAAACTACTTAATTTAGATGTGTGACCATAAATAAAATAAAATAAAATAAAGCACGGATTTTGACCTAAATATTAATTTTAAATAGGTTTTCTTGTTACTTGCACTTATAACTGATTGTATCATAGTTGTCATACACCTTGAATATTTTAAACTTTAGGATAATGAATAATGAAAAAGGAAAAGGAGGAGGTTATTTGGTATTGCACATGATTGGAAGGTGAGGACACTTGAAGAAAATCTATATTACTATCAGTCGACAACCTACATTTCAGACAAATTTCAGTTATTAGTGTCTATGTTCTAGCATATTTTAACGTCAAGTGGATAATTGCATAATATGATATCAGGCTTGAGGAGGAAGGCATGAATCTCTACCTAAATATAAGATAAGATTAAATAGATCAAATATGTCACCTAGTTACTAGCATATGGTAGTTGTCATACACTTTTGTTGAATATTTTCAACTTTAGATTAATGAAAAGGGGAGGAGAGGCCGGTTGGTGTTGCTGATGATTGGGAGGAGGGGACAACTGGAAAAAAAAAAATCAAAAACTCACAATGTGGAGGTAAATTTATTTTTCTTATGTGGATTATATGTGTCTTTTTTTTTCTAAAAATGTAATATTATAATTCAATTACGTGGGATTAGGATATCACTTTTGATGGAGGTAAATTTTTCTTGTGATATTATCACTCGGTGGCTTGTGAAATTGACTTTAGGTGATAAGGGAGGAAAGTGATACTTTTAGAAGTTCAAGTGCACTAATGATATTATCAAAAACCTCAGAGGAGGTTTCTCAATTAATCCCTACTTTTTAATGTGAATAATGTAGTTATGTCCTGCTTTTAAGCAAAGACAAGAAAAAAATTGTACTAATATTGATTTTTCCCACACTAAAATTTATTCCTGACTATGCCACTGACTTGATGAGCAAATCCACCAGTGCGTTTTAGTTTTACTGTCCGAACAATCTTGTGGGGAGTATGTGAAATTTTTATGACATCTGTTATTCAACTACATAGTTGAGCAATAAGTTACCATGCCAAGAACATTTAAGTTCACTAGTCAAACTTGCACACCAGACACCACAAAATAAAAGAAGTAAGACTTAACCTTGAGCAATGGGTGAATATGCAATGAGAGTGACACCAAGTTCATCACAGGCTGCCTTTACACCATTTTCCTCTGGAGCCCTATATATGAGACTGTAATTGACCTGGTTGGAGGCCAGTGGGATGCCTCTCTTTTTAAGTTGCTCATATGCATCACGAAGTCGTTTCTCTGAAATGACAATCATGTCATCAAGCATAAGCTTGAGCATCCAATTCTACTCTTAACAGATCAGAAATCCTGTTTCCCCATTCCCCAATTTGTACAGGATGCACATATAAGGGAACTCTTTGAGAGTATAAAAGAGGTGATGAGTAGAGTAAATACAGAGATTCATGAGCTTGATTATAAGCAGACAGAAAGGAATCACATACCAGTATAATTAGATACTCCAACAGCCTTCACAAGGCCTTGCTCCACAGCATCTCCAAGGCCGTCAATGTATCCTGAAAATCGATCTCCTGTCAGTGAATACTATTCTGAATTTTACCATCACTCATCTTTCATAGGTCAAGCTGCTTGGTAACTGAAAGAATTGCTTAACGAAAATGAACCTTTACCTTCATTTCCCCATATGCCAGGCCTGAAATGTTATTCAAAGTATTTCTATCAGCAAGTGGTTGTTAGAAATAATGTGAAATAAACTAAAAAAAAAATCAACTTATCACATGTTCTGAGACACAAAATTGGGATATTTGTTAAACTCAGTCACCTATAATTCTTCCTGACCCTATGGTGTCATAGAATGTCATTTAGTTTTGCAGATTAGTTTTGCAGTTCTTAAGCAGAATGATAGAGAGATTATAAAAATGGAGCTAGGGAATCAGACCAATGTAGCTGATAAAGGTCAACTGATGACAGTCCGAGACGGCAGAGGGAATCTTTAAGAGCAGTGAGGACACTTTGACGACCAAACCTCCATGGTAGTGCTGCAAATTTGGTCGCAACTGCAACTTCCACCTGTGGATTCCTTTCTTTCCTTTCCTTGATAAACCTTAATCATAATGGCAAACGTAGGTTGAAAAAACAGAAAAGAAGGTTGCTGATAGTGTATTTCCTTGAGGGACTAACTAGCACCAAAAAGAACTCGTTACTAACCTTCCTAGCAGTGTTTCAGAATTTACTGCACCAAAAGTCACCTGCAGGTATGAGAAGTGATGGATTTTAGATACAAAAGTCTTCTTTGAAATTTGATAGAACATCAGTGACAGAAGAAGTCAGACCCAATTCCCACCCTTGAGCCATAAACTTCAGCAGTGTCAAAGAATGTAATACCACAATCTATACTCGCATCAAAAGCTCCCTTAGCAGCCTTCATCTTCCTATCTGTCACCAGAAAGCAAAATATTGCAAAGTTATTAAGTCCAATTACAAGGTCAGATAAGAAAATGCTCAGTATCGATCATCTGCATTGTTAGCAAAAAGGACTGTCTAATAGCTAAAAGCCTTAGCTACGGGCTAAGAGTTCCAGTGCATCCTCGCTTACTGACAATATCATCTCAAATTGTTGTTTGGCAAAACCAGTTTCATGTATCAGAAAATGTTCAAGTATATTAGAAATTAGACTTGATATAGACAAGTCTTGGACCCTAAATTCCTTAAGCTTCTCTAGTGGCATTTAGCTTAACTTTTTAGTTGTGGTGTAAAACTCTGGTTTTGCACTTGAGCAGAGGAAAAACACTACGAAGGCCTCCACCAAAGCACACCAAATAGCAGAGTTGATGCAGAAAGAAAAAGTCCAAGGTTTTCACTTTTCACCTCCCTAGATGCAAAATCAATGGACGAGTCTTGGACCCTAAATTCCTTAAGCTTCTCTAGTGGCATTTAGCTTAACTTTTTAGTTGTGGTGTAAAACTCTGGTTTTGCACTTGAGCAGAGGAAAAACACTACGAAGGCCTCCACCAAAGCACACCAAATAGCAGAGTTGATGCAGAAAGAAAAAGTCCAAGGTTTTCACTTTTCACCTCCCTAGATGCAAAATCACCGTCTAGAGTATGCTGGCACATAAAGTTGAATGGAATCAGCACATAATTAAGAAATATGGTACCATCTCAAGAAAAGAAAAAACACCAGAAATGAATAAGAATTAGTGCTAACATTGAAATACTAACTGGAATGTGTTCGTGTGCCTAGTCAATTCCATTGAAACAAAGTTGCCCTAGTCAATATACGCATTAGAAGCTGGATGAAAATTAACCTTACTTTTTCAATTTCCAATCATTGTAAAGGGGAAAAAGATAAAAAATCATAGTACGACATCATATTACTGTTCATTAGCCTTCTTTCTCACAATAAACCTGCCCAACTACTGAGAACCCAACAAATTCATCCTACTGCTGGATAAACTGAAATCGTACCAATAGCAAAATACTCTTGAGCATGTAGTAATTGAACAAATTTCCATGTAGGTTGTTCAAAAAACCATCTGATTCAGGAAATGAAAACATACCATCCCATTCAAAGTTGTTCCAGTAGCTGGTGTCACCCCAGGACCAAGCCCCAATCCCAAGCCTAGTAACCTTCAAATCTGAACCACCCAACTTCACCTTATCTTCCTCACCAACAGTTTTAACAGCAGTTGCATCCTCAGAAGCTACGGTTCTCACTCTCAGTGCTTTCCTCTGACTCAGACCACAGAACAAGTATGCACTGCTACTGATGAAATGCAGAGCCATACTCAAATCTGTAAGTGGGAAATGTCGAGATGGGATGGCTTCACAGTATTCTGAGTAGGACGTTTTGTTCTTGAATTTTCTCTAAATTGATTATGAGTGAGCCACGCAAAACTGAAGTGCTGAGTTTGGTTTGTTTTGACTTTTGTTCATTTTTGTACGCACACAGAAAAAGATAGCGATAAAATAAAACTCAGTCATAAGTCTTGCCAAAATGTGAGGGGACATGGTCTTCAATTTGTACACGTCTAGTATATTTGGGACATGGATTTTTAAAATTTTTCCAAGGAACGGCTCTCTAATATTTATTACTCAAACCGTTTTAGTTTAAAAAAATAAAAAGGACAAATTACACTTTATCCTCTATAGATTAGCATTTTATTACATAACCCCCTTATTATTTCAAAAACTATACATAACCCTTTCATGGTTTGGATTAAAGTGTCAAAGTGACGGAAATAATCCTTCGTAACGGAGTCACCTAAAATGTTAAAAATATCTTTATATAAAGCTGAAAATTATTTATTAACCAAGGGAGGTTATGCGTATATTTTAAAAATCATAAAGGAGTTATATGATAAAACATTAAACCATAAGAGGGCTATATGGTAAAACATTAAACCAGACAGGATTAGTGTATTATGTATGTATAAGGATAATTTTGACATTTTTGAAAGTTCCATTACGAATGATCATTTCCGTCACTCTTACACTTTAATCCAAATCATGAAGAAGTTACATATAGCTTTTCAACCATATAGGGATTATGTAAAAAAATACTAAACTACAGGGAGATAAAGTGTAATTTACTCAAATAAAAAATAAAATACAAAACAAAGATTAGAAAGGCCCCAAATTCAAGCTTGAATATTTTTTTTCTCAAGCTTTGCCAAGGGCAAGGTAATTAAAGTAAGAATGGCAACGAGTGGGTTTATGACTCGTCTCGTCTTCCGAAAGCTACTCTTTCCCATACCCCACCACCCCACTCCCTGTAGGAGCCTTCGTTACGTCTGGCTATCTTTTTTATTTTTTATTTGACTTTAGTTTTTATATATTTACAAAACTAATAATGAATTTATTAGCCAAAATTTTAATTTGAAATAAAGTTTAAAAATTATTTTGATCCTGCGAATTTGTTTCTCTATATTTGATTTTACCTGAAATCTTAATCCATTATCATTGTTTTTTTTTTAAATATAAACAACATGCCGTACTTCTAAAAAAAATGTAAACGAACATATAACAAAATTATTATTTAACCACAAAAAATTAATAACAAAGATTATATTATTTTATCACAAAGAGAATATCAAATTATTTCTTTCATATCACATATGTATATAATTATATTACATATTTTTCATATTTCATGTCCATAATTTTGAATTATAGGTAGGGGAGATGGGGGAGAAAAACTCTCCCATCCTGCATTTTCTCCCACTTGTTTATTTCCATAAGCGGGCACCCACCCCTATTGCTATCTCCAAATTAAAGCATTCTAGCAAATGTTGATTTGAATTAGAAAGGTATATATTTTGACTTAAAAAGTGTTAATTACACTTTATCCCACTGAATTTGGCCCCTAGTGACACTTTACCCCCCTAAACTCCAAATATATCACGTTATCCCTTATGGTCAACTTTCTGATAGGGTTAAGACGAGTTATATTTTGCATGACCAAAAGATCCCTGACTAGTTTTTGAACACATAAAATAATTAGTAAAATCTTTTGGACTCTCTTGTGTTTTAAGTGTTAGGTGTTTTGAGTCTAGGAACACTTTCCTAAGGTATTTTTGTATTCTTTTCTTTATAGTAAAATATTGTTCCTCCTCCGTCCGTAAGCGTGGGTCAATTTGACCGAACCACGTAAATTCATATGTTCCTGTTTTATTTAATTTTGCTTTGTTATTTATTTTTTGGGATTGTCAAAAATCCTTTCGTCAATTTCCTAGGGTTAGACCTAACAGGAAGTCTTGAGAAATGGTTGTATTCCTATAACTATTTTCTCAAAGTCAAGCAGAGATTAGATAGACGTGTTGATTGGTGTGGCATGTGCATTGCAATATCTGCACTACGGTTTTTCGACACCAGTGGTTCATTGTGATTTGAAGACCCAGTAATGTGCTCCTAGATCAAGATATGGTTGCCCATGTGAGTGATTTTGGTGTTGCAAAGTTGCTGGGGCATGAGGACAGCATTACGTACACCAAAACATTAGCCACACTTGGCTATCTTGCTCCAGGTAAAGCTTCTTCTTGGTATAGCTACCCTACCTTTTTGCCTTGTAGTTAATCTTGGAAATCCCAATTCCAAATCTTTGGATTACCTTTCTTTTTTGCTTGTAGAGTATGGACTGGAAGGACAAGCATCAACAAGATGCGATGTTTATAGTTTTGGAATCATGATTATGGAAGTCTTTACAAGAAAAAGTCCCAATGACAAAATGTTTGGCGAAAATTTGAGCCTGAAGAGTTGGGTGAGTGATTCTATGCCAGATGGACTGGTTCGAGTTGTTGATGCTAATCTGCTGAGACCCAATCATGAATACTTCGATGGAAAGTTGGACTGCATTCCATCAATCATGAAAGTGGCTTTGAATTGCACAAGGGAAAATGCCGGTTTTCATCCCTAAACTTTGGGGTAAGGACACATTTCGTCCCTCAACTTTTGGGCTCAACACATTTGATGTTTGAATTAATAATTTTTGACCAATGTTATCCTTAAACGGCTATTTTGCCAATTTTTAAACGGACCGGTAAGTATTCTTTTTTTCTTTGTCTGAACAAAAACAAAATCAGGTAAGTATCCAACTGTCTCCACTTTCCCTTGTACGAAACCAACTTGAACTTGATTTGCTCTCTTCTAACCCTTTTCTTTCACTTCGGCAACAACCAAATCGCATTCCTCCAAGACTAAGCTTTGTTTGCAAATTTCTCCTAGAGTAAACCCCCTCTTCCAAATCAAATTCTATCAACAAATCGAGAAGAAACTAGCATAAGGCAACAGCCAGCGTTGTGGTTGCATTTCCATAAAATGAGATCGAGAAGTCTTGAGTCGTCATCATCATCAACATCAAACAGCAACAGCCGGCTCTGTGGCTGTGGATTGCGGGCAAAAATGGCAACATCATGGCGGGATGATAATCCTGGGAGACGGTTCTATGGTTGTTCAAGATGGCCTGTAAGAAAATTTTTATTTTTATTACTCTTTTGGCCCAAATTAATTGTGTTTTGCTGATGTTTCTGAATGGGTTTATATTTGTAGAGACCTGATAAGTGTAAATATTTTGAATGGCATGATGAACCAATTTGTACAAGAGGAAGGATGATTATACCGGGTTTGTTAAGAAGGGTGAATCGGATGGAAGAAACAATTGCAAAAAGCCGTAGAAGAGAAAAAATATTGATTGGCATCATCATACTATTGGCTATGCTGCTGATTATGTCTATTATTATGAAAAAGACTGGACATGCAATGGAGCGAAAGTTAGTGCTAAGCTTGGAGTGAGTTATTGAATTGGAGCTGCTAAATCTGTTCATTTTGGTTTTTGTACTGTTTTTGATTGGATTAGCAGCAGTAGAACTAGCATTGGATGGAATAAGATTATGGTGCTTATGATCAGAGAAACAAGGATGATAAAACAGAATGAGATGATTATGATGAGGCTTTTGTAGTTTTTTTTGTAGATTTCTTGACGAAGATAATCCTGAGCAGAATGATGGCACGACCAGATGAAGATGATCCTGTAGGACTGCTTGTTCCTTGTGTGTGTGTGTGCGAAGAGATAAAGCCAAAGAAAAGCATCCAAGCTCAAGAGTGAATGTTGTTGGTTTCAACAGCCACTAATTATGACACTAGAATGTGAAGGTTATTTATTATCTGTGTATCATTATGTACATTTAGTCTTAAACTTAACCACTATATGTAATGAGTTAACGTTTTGTCATTTACTTGGGGTACTAGAGTTTTTCTTTTCTTCCATATTATATTACTTAGTTTCTCAAGTTCAATACGTTTGACCTGTAGAATTTGTTATCACTAAATCAAGGGCTCTTGATTAAAAGCCCTTGAACAAGAGAAAGCAAGAAAACATGAATCTCATATCTCAAAAGGGAGAAAAATTACTATTAAGAAAATGTGTAATTAAGTTATAGACCATTAATTTATATCAATATATACGCAAAACCAAACATGACAAAAATGGCAATATCTGATCCTCAAAATATTCAAAATACTCCAAACACATAATTAAAGTGAGCAAATACTCAAAATATACTCTCAACATTTTGTCAGTTTTTTCAGCTGATGAAAGAGTAAAAATGGCAATATCTGATCCTTAAACGAGAGAAGGGATCACCACCATAAACAAAAAGGTGACCACCACCAAAATAAGATATCAGCATCAAAAAAGGACAATTCCTACTGTCAACTTCAGTCCATAATCTACATCAAAATAAAAGATCCATGCAAGGCATCTACTATGAACATTTATAGTAGTTTGTTTTTCCCCTTCATTCTTGAAGAACCAGCAACTCGTTTGGTAGCAGCAGTAGCAGCAGCAGCAACTTCCATGTGGACAGATTTGGCTTTGACAGGCATCTGCACTTTCTCTTGCTCTTTTCTTGAATGTAATGGTTGGCTGTATTTCACTTGAGATCTTTTTAGACCGAAAACTTCATATAAATTAGGAGACGCTGGGACAGAACTTGTAATAGGAACATCTTCCAAATGATTAGTCCCCTACACCATCCAAATAAATAATTAGAAAATACTATGATAAGATAAACTTTGTTGTTGTGGTAAACATGTACCAAACTCACAGTTGAATTTGCAAACTCTGTTGCATCATGCATTGACCCATCTTGAACTCTACTTTTTGCATGTGGTCTTTTCTGCAAAAGAAAGGAAAACATTAGTCAGTGACTCAATTTTTATAAACTATTGAATAGAAGGTGAGAAAATGAAACTGTAACATAAAAAAAGTTGTAATGAAAGGCTTACTGTTCTTTTGGCAGACTTATTATTTGGATTCTTGTCAAATATTTGGGGAGTACATGTAACCAGAACCTCAGTGCAATTAGCTTCATTGCAGTCTCCACTGTCAACTTCATCAGATCTTGCATTATTGGCAGCTTCATTGCTCTGTATACCAGATCCTGAGGCATTGTTTTCAGCCTTTTTAAGCTTACAAGATCTCACGTTGTGACCTTTTTGCAGACAGTATTTGCATCTTATTACCTGCCCTACTCTACTCATTTTCTTGGCCTTTTTTTCCTTTTCTTGCTGGTCCTCATCAGCAGTCCTTCTCCTTTGTTTTTTAGGTCTTCCAGCTGTTTTACCATATAAAGGGGGTTTTGGACCATCAACATCAGTCTTCTCCCAATTTCCTTCCCCATTCATTGGACAAATAGCTCCTTCATAGCATTTTAGGTATGTCTCAACTGTATACCAGTTGGATAGATATAACATGGGATCCTTCTTAGCTAACCAAAGTGCAGCAATTGCATGGGGACAAGGAATTCCTGTCAGCTCCCATCTCCTACATGAACAAGTGTGCTCTTTAATATTCACAGCATAATGATCACCATATGAGTTGGAAACTTCATACAAGTCATCATTTGACTTGAAAGGAAAACACTGTGTTGCCTTATCCATTCTTTTTGTACTCTCTCAATGATTCTAGGACAATACAGAGAGTCTTTCCATTTCTGTCTAGCAATGTCTCTATTCTGCTGCATTCTTTGCATCATATACAACCTTAGTATTTCCAGCATTTCAATGATTGGCTTCTCTCTAGCATCCAAAATTTTACTGTTGAAACACTCACAAATATTATTCAATAGGACATCACACTTCGAATGGGTGCTAAAGTATGCTCTGCTCCATTGAGATGGTGGTTTATCATCAAACCATTTGGCAGCATCCAAGTCAATTGCTGCCATGTCTTCCATTTTCCTGCCAAACTCTGCTGGTGTAGTTGCCTTTGCAGCAGCCCACAATTCTCTCCTTAGAGCTTCACCTTTGAACCCAGAAGTAGAAAAGTTGTTGTGTAAGTGCTTTACACAGAACCTATGGGCTGCATTTGGAAAAACATGACTACAAGCTTGAATTAGTCCCTTTTGCTTGTCACTCATGATAGTCCATTCATAATCTCTCTCAATTTTCAAATCCTCTTTAAGCAACTTGAAGAACCATGTCCAGGATTCCTTGTTTTCACCCTCAACTGCAGCATATGCAACTGGAAAAATGCTATTATTAGCATCTAGTCCAACAGCAATCAATAGAATCCCCCCTACTGTTCCTTTCAAAAATGTGCCATCTACCCCAATCAATGGCCTACACCCACCTAAAAAGCCTTGTTTCACTCCATGAAAACACATATAAAGTCTTTGGAACCTTTGCTGCCCTTTTGGAGTGCCATCCACAGTCTTTAATATGATAGAGCTACCAGGATTAGATTTCTGAATTTCATGCATGTAGGCTCCTAACTTGCTGTATTGGTCACTTTCACTACCATGAATAATGTCCAAAGCCTTTTTTCTAGCCCTATATGTTTGTTTTTTTTAGAAGGAGCATTTGTTTTCCTTCATCACTGTTTTTCTAAAATACTCCATATCTACCTTAGGATTGGATCTAAACTCCTCACAATACTTTCTACCAACCCATCCAGAATTTACAAGTGGATTTTCATAAGTAAAGCCACATTTGTGAATGTCCTCAAATGTCCTAATTTGCACACTTCCTTCCTCACCCAATTTTTTAGCATAGATCTGCCAATTACAGCCTTCATTTCTGCATTTTGCCCTCAATCTAACCAAATCCTGCTTCACAAATTTACAAGGCCTCCCCTGTCTCACACTGTAGTTCGTAATAGCTAACTTGCACTCTTTGATGGTACTAAAATACATCTTTAATTCCAATTTTGGATTATCCATGTGCTTGGGATTGAACACAACAAACCTATTACTACCATTTTCATCATCAGACCCATGTACACTCTCAAAATCTGATTCAGAATCAGGGGCTACATCATCATCTTCAGGTTGAACCAAATCAGCCTCAACCTGTCCTTGTTTTGCCGAATTAGTTTGCAATTCCTTATAGTGCTCTACACCCAACCATTCAGCATTTTTATCTATGTTACCATCGAAATCAGCATCATCTTCTTCACTTTGATTATAATCAGAATCTAACGCTGAGAAGAAAGACTCACTGGATGAATCAGCTTCATTGTTATCATTCCCTCCCCTTTCATGGTCATCATTTGCAGTTTTATCTTTACCATTACTAGGACTTTTTTCATTCTCATCAACCTCATAAGGATCATAGCCAAGTTGGTGAACCAGAATTTCATGGAATGAGACTTCAAGGTACAAGATAATTTCCCTAATTGAACCAGCAGTCCTCTGAATATATCCATTTAATTCTCTACTATTGTCTATCCTTTTAAAGCTATTGTTCTCCCAACCATAGTACACTTTGTGACCAAAGACACCAGCAGCCTCAATCAATCTATCCACTTCAAAAATACTCAAACCTATACTCTCAACGTAATCAAGGACACATACATCTCCACCCTTATAATATGGTTGAGGAGTGTAAAAAATCAACCCCCCACAGTGACATCTTAGTGTAATCAGTGAGCTACCTTGTTCTGATAATTAAAAAAAATTGTATATATCAAATACTGAATAAGTAAACAAACCACAACTTTCATATTCTAACAGAATCGGATAAACCATATGTTCTAACCATTAAAAAAATTAAACTTTTCAAACAATGTCGATCAAATATTAACAAGATTACATCTACAAAACAGGGAAAAATGGCCCATATGTATCATATTCAAAAAAAAATGTCAAACTTTGTAGCTGGACCCAAACGAAGTCAATAAAATGGACCACAAGTTTAACAGAATCATACTTTTTATTATAACATAACCATCCAAAAGGGACCACAAGTTTATTATTCAAGCATAGATGTTCTAACCATTAAAAAAATTAATCTTTTCAAACAATGTCGACCAAACATTAACAAGATTACATCCACAAAACAACGGAAAATGACCCATATGTCAAACTTTGTCGCTGGACCCAAACGAAGTCAATAAAACATCATAAACAGACCACATCTACATGCAATGCCAAAAAAGGTCAAACTTTTCATCATTAAAGCTTTAATTAACAAATACTGAACCTGGACAGCTTACCATAATTTGGGGGTGCATGATTTTCCAACTCTTTCTTTCGCACCGACATAATTCTCCACTTTCTTACTTAATCACAGGGCAGCAGGTCAGCTTCTTCGATCTTCTTTAGTCTTGGAGGAATGCGATTTGGTTGTTGCCGAAGTGAAAGAAAAGGGTTAGAAGAGAGCAAATCAAGTTCAGGTTGGTTTCGTACAAGGGAAAGCGGAGATAGCTGGATACTTACCTGATTTTGTTTTTGTTCAGACAAAGAAAAAAAGAATACTTAACAGTCCGTTTAAAAATTGGCAAAATAGCCGTTTAAGGATTACATTGGTCAAAAATTATTAATTCAGACATCAAATGTGTTGAGCCCAAAAGTTGAGGGACGAAATGTGTCCTTACTCCAAAGTTTAGGGATGAAAACTGGCATTTTCCCGGGAATCTCCAAGGGAGAGAAGCAATATGCATGATGTTCTTGCAGATTTAAAGAAGATCAAACTTCAGCTACTACCATATTCAAATTAAAAGGAGGTCATTGTGCTTCAAAAATTACCAGTTCCATGAGTCTAAGCTCTAGTCATATTATATACCATGTCATCTACGGCTAGGATAGATTTTATGTAGTTGCGTATGGTTGTTGTACTACCGTATGGTTGTTATACCACAAGCCAATTTGCACCAAGAAGTAGGAAAAAAATTATATTTGATGCAATTTCGTTTTCCCATTGTTTCAATAGAAGAAAACGCACAAGGTTTTTAGGAAGCTACCGATGGTGATATTTGATTACATCTGTATGAAAAGGGAGGGCAGTATAATTTTCAATAACGGAAGGTATTTAAGTGTAATTGTCAGAAACCTTGAGGATGATTTCTGAAATTGTCCCTTTTAAATATGTACACTTTGCCTCCCAAAGGTAACACCATTAGTATAATCTAATGCTAACACCTCGCATGAAAACTTTCATACTGAAATTATTCCCAAAATAGATTATGGTAAATAAAATATTGCTAAACATCAATGATTATATTGATATGGTTGTATCAAAACGATGCAGATTTTTTTTTTTTTTTGTAAATAGTTAAAATACTTGCTCTGTAGCAAGAGAGTTTTTTCTTTTTAAGTAAATACCTAATGCAATAAAAATTTCCAATTTCTAAAATTTTCAAATTTCCACACCAAAGATTTCTTATTTGCTTTAGATGACCCCGAATTGTGACTTGACTGCTACATATATGAATCTAGCTGTTTCATAATTTACGTGAAAAAGGTAATTTCTAATTTTAAGCGTAACTGGTATAGTTGCTATAGGAAAATTTGATCCGAGCTTTCTTGATAATTGCTTTCCTTGTTCTCATATTTATCATAATTTCCTTGCTAGATTTTTTTTTTTTTTTTTTTGGGAAATCTTTGGTGTATATGATCCACTGCATGCAAGAATCTTGATTGTGATATGTGAATTGAAGGAAATTGATCATCTGTTTGTTCCTCAATCAACATGTTCAACAGCACGAGTCTATTTTGGTGAGCTCAGCATGCATGCACCGTAAAATTCTCCTGGTCTTGCTGACTCAAGAGATTGCTAGAAATTTTCAGTTTGGGTGGAGCAGAACTTCTCCAGCAGATAAAATTTGGATTTGAATTAGAAAATCATGATGTCTGTCTTCAAGAATACACAATATTTTCTAATGCAGAATGCATAGGATTGACTGAATCAATGCAAAAAGTTCTTTGAATATTCAAAGCGTCATTTATTAATTTCATTTTTTCTAATGGCATTGTCGTGCATCATATTGTCAAAATCGACCAAAGAGATTGACCAATCAAAAGCCAATCGGCTGAGTAGGAAGTTGCATTTTAGTTTGGGATAATTTCAGAAATCACCCTGAGGTTTCTGACTATTTCACTAGCCTTACTCTAGGTTTTAGAAATTATACTAACCTCGCTCATCAACATCTTGGGGCAAAAAGCTAACATCAATAACGGCAAAATGACCTTACTATCCTCACAACTTTCAAGATATTACACAGGTATACCAAATTAATCGTAATCATGAAACCTATTATTACTAATATACCACCAAAAAAAAGGGCATAAAGAGGAGAAGATAATTCCTACCTTAAGGTCCTCAAAGTCGTGTTTCTTAGCAGCATATTAAGGTTAGTTGTTGAGATTTTTGTGATGTTAAAATGTGTTCTTTGCAATGTTTTGGTTGCAATTTTTTTTTTTTTGATTATTTGTGGTTGATCATATTTGAGTCTTGACTATATATGGGTCTTTAATTGAAAAGAGTAACTTGGATCATTTATTAAATGAAAAATATAAAATGATATACCCTTTTTTATGCTATATGTGATATGATCCTTGATAATAAATAACAAATTCTAGTGTTTTTCATTAATTTATCAGTCATTAGTTACAATATCGCAGAAAATAGATGTTTTTGAATATATAAATGTAGGAAAGGTGTCTATGTTGTAGATAACTAATAGACTTAAAAATATGTTCGTTGTTTGTAATCTGGTATGCTACATATGGTCAGTTTTAGTTTGAAAATATAAGTCTTTACTTTTCATGGTACATTAACTGATTTACGTAGTAGATAAGGGGCAATGGTGGAATATTGTTATATTCTCTCCCCTAATGTCACATTTTTATTGTTGGATGGACTGAGATGTTACAACATATAGTTAACCTCAAGGGAGGTTAGTGCAACTTCCGAAACTTGGAGGGAGCTAGTGAAATAGTCAAAAACCTCATAGGAGGTTTCTGAAATTATCCCTTTTGGTCTGAAACTTTGAAGCTGTTAGCTTTGGTTCAGTTACAGAAAATAAAAAGCCTGGTGCTAATGTTACAGTACCAATTTTAATGGTAGAGTAAATACCTTGCAGAGTGATATATACACCCGTTTAAAAGTGAGCATAGTAATTCATCAGCTAGCCATGGAGGCTCATCCTCTCTCAAACTGCGAAGGATGGGTTTTGGGATCTTTAAATGTAAATCAGGAAGAAAATTAATATTAGTACAAGAGGAAATCCCCATAAATGAAATATTTTTTTACAGCAATCATATGTTGTTCCTGAAAATAAATAGTTTCACAATGAATTGAAACATTCTCCAAGTTTAATTTTTTATAATGTATGGAGCTCGCAACTTCTATTGTTAATTTTTTTTAATGAATTTTAAGTAATCTTAATTGTTTTAATATTTTTTAAAATTATGAGTATTTACCTTAAGATCTGAGATCTTAAGAAACAAAAAGGACATGACGTATGTAAAGCAATTAATAAATTCTTGGACAATTTGTATTTCTCATTTATTTATTTGAAATCACTTTGGCGAGATTTTTACTTCAAAATATGATGCTAAATAAAAGATCACCAAATATCAATGATTGTATTGATATGCCTATATCAAAACGAAGCAGATGATTATTTTTTTTAAAAGAAAGGAAGGAACATACCTAATGCAATTTTTTTAAAAAAATTCCACTATCTTAGCTTTTAAAATTTCTACCCCAAAGGCTTCATATTTCATTCAAATGACCCCAAAACATGACTTGGCTACTACATATATGAATAGTGCTGCAAACGAATCGAACGACTCGAGTTTGGTTAACATCGATCTTGAGTCGAGTTTGAACTAACCAAATCGAATTCGAGTTCAAAAGTACTTAATTCGTTATATATATATATATATATATTTCTTATATTTTATTATATGTTAAGAAAAATTATTATTTTATTTATTTTTAAAAAATAAAATTATTTATTTATTTTTACATTGAGAGTTCATCAAGTTCGAACTCGAATTCGAGTTTGGTAAAATTAAATTGAGATCGAGACTCGTTTTGATTAAGTCAAAACTTGACTCGATTCGATTCATTTGCAGCCTCATATACGATACCAAAAAATCTTCACGTGCAGTTCAGAGAGGTTTGGGATCTGTCTACCTGATGTTAATTCATTATTCTTCTTGTCTGCAGGTACAACTAAGAGACGGAGCAGCATGGCAGCGTGCAGGATTTTGCTTTATTTTATTGCTTTTCTTTTGATATTGATTCATAAGTGCCAAAAATTGAAGTACCCAAATGCAATTCGTAGTTGTTTAATTACCAATCTCTTTTAGATAAATTATAGACTTTAATTTGATTCCTGTTTATGGATCTAACATTTTTCTTTCCCAATTTCAGCAGTTGCCTCGTTTTTTTTTTTTTAATAGCCTGAATTAAAGTAATGGGGCAGTTGGAAAACCATTACTTGATCTTCTTCTTCTTCTTCGATTCTACGTTTGGTCCTTATCATATTAATTGCCAAAGAGTATACTAGTTGTAAGTCAACCGACCATGAATTTTGGCCCCGAAGAAGAGTCACATCTTTTTGAATTTTTCTTGGTCTAGCATCATCTGGACTTCCAGCATTTCCACATACAAAATCGACAGGCTTACTGAATTAATTAAGGAGGCAATTAAGCACAGTATCAGCCATCCCGCGATCCTGATCGATTTGAAAAGAAAAAAAAGTAGTGGGTCTACTTGAGCTCGATCTACTAAAATGACCTGTTAACTCACAACTACTTGAACGTACTCTTTGGGCAAGAAATTGAGAATGGAAATTAATTGTATGAATATGCAGTCTGTCTCAACAAGATTGGGTAGCTGGCTTTAGCAGAATATGGGGCCAGCCATTTTGCAGCTGAGCTTTCGATCAGTTGTATGAACTGTCTTCACATTTCAGGGCTGGACTCGTTCCAGGAGGCTTCTTTTAGACATGTCTTCAAGAAGGGCAATCCGTGACCTTTTTGTTTTGTTCAATTCTGTATTGCATTCTACCTGTAACTTATTAGAACTTGACTCTAGTGGCCTGTGGCTGCCTCGTATCACCGGTGGAGTTACGACTTTTATTCAGGATACATATGTATTAACTTAAACTTATAAGGTGTTGCTTTGTAGATGCAAAGGCCCTGTTCTGGGTCTAGACACGTAGCAGCCCAGGAAGGGCAGAGCTAGGCCTGGCCTGCAGGCCCCTGACAACCGTCCTGGGGCTCACCGCCTCTAGGGCTCTGGGAGGCTCCGGAAAACAATCCCGCAGAGAGCGGGGAGAATCCCCCTCAGCGCAGGATTGAGGTTATTCCGGGCAGGTCCCGAAACGTACGGATGTCGGACTCACAAGCAGGTATAAATGGTACTGCACATCAACTGTACAAGGTACGCCCACTGCATACTAATTACTCCCGACTGCTTGGCTTCCCGTGAACTTCACTCACCGGAGAACTAACTTGACCGTCGGAGTGCCCTCGGGGACGACCTCGGGGCTCCCCTGTGAAATCACTCCTTTGTCTGTCTTGCAGGCTTGGGACTCGCTCTTCCCATCAGCACGCCGAGCTCATCAGCTCAGCTCGGTCCGGGGAAGCTCAGCGCTTCTTCAGTAGATTTTTGGAATAACTAAATATTTGTTATAGGAGATTTATTATTTTTCACGTCATCCAATAATAAAAAATTGTGCATATAAATATAAGATGTATATTCTAATTAACATATATGGCAGGTAAATAATTTGTTTACAATCGAATTGTCAAATTAGTGTTTAGTTGGCTTGTAATTTATATGAAATGGACATGTAAGAAACATTAAATATTAAACAAACAACATTTGCTTACCCCAAAAAAAAAAATAAATTAGTTTTTTGGTGATCTGAAACATGCCCCGACTCGAGCTATTTTGGATTCGAGTCGACACACTAAACCAGAGAATACGCTGCGGTCTCACACGACGCAGCCCAAGTAAGTCACGAACCCAAGACCAAATGAGTTCTGAGCGTTCGCTTACCACTTGACTACCTCTGCGGGGGCTCAAAAAGAGAGGCAGTGGAGGCTCGTCCTCCCCCGGTCGCTTGCCAAAAATTAAGTATCCAAATGCTGTCATAGTTGTCTCCCTATCTCTTGTCGATAAATTATTTTGCTTTCCCAATTTCAGCAGTTCCTTTTTTCTTTTTCTTTTTTAATCTGAAATAAATAATGGGCAATTTGCAAAACCAACACTTGATCTCCTCCTCCTTTGATTCTACGTTTGGTCCTTATCATATTAATTGCCAAAGAATAAGTGAATGACCAAAAGTCACTAGTTGCAAGTCAACCGATCATTTTAGGCCAGTAGAATATTTTGCATCTTTTGAATATTTCCACGTACACATTGACAGGCTTACTGATTTTTCTCATGTATTAACTGAATTAATGAGGCAATTGAGAATATTATCATCCATCCCGCGATCCTGGTTGATTTGAAAACAAAAAATGGTACCGCTACGTAGGCTTTGGGCAAGAAATTGAAAATTGCAATTATCAACTATCCCACGATTGCGATCGATTTGAAAAAAAAAAAAAAATTAGTGGGTTCTCTTGAACTACTAAAATGACCAGTGTACTGACTTTTCATTATTTTTTTTTTCACTTAGGAGTATTCCAGCTTAGGAGTGCAAATGAATCAAGCCGTTCGAGTCGGCCGAATAGAACTCAAGTTCAAAATATTAAGCTCGTTAGCTTGCGAGTCGAGTATATATATATATATTTATTTTTTTATTCTTTATCTTAATAGTAAAATTACATATATATCCTTAATATTTTGTTATTTATTAAGAAAAAATATTATTTTTTTAAAAAAAAATATTATTTTTTTAAAAAAAAATAAAAAATTTTTTTTATTTTTTTGAGCTCGAACTAATTGGCTCGAATCGAGTCGAGCTCGAGCTCAAGCTTCAAAATTGTCAGCTCGTCGAGCTCGAGCTTGAGTTCAAGTTCGATGAAATTAAGTTAAGGCTTGACTCGATTAGGTCAAAACTCGACTTGACTCGACTCGTTTGCAGCCCTATTCCAGCCTTTGGACAAGATTAATTCCCTAAAATTGTGTAGAGTCTTGCCCCAAGGATACACAACAATGTAGCACACTACCAAACTACGAAACTAATCGGATTACCCATGGGGGCTATATTGACTTTTAATCATGAACATACTTTTTGGGCATGAAATTGAAAATGGCAATAAATTGTGTGAATATGCAGTCTCAAACTTCTTAAAACGAGGAATTCCTAGTACGATGGCAAGAGAAAATTCCCATAAATGCAACTCAGTAAGAAAAATTAATGTCAGTACCAAAGGACAGAGGCCGTTTGTAATAAAACAGTGGTACATCATTTGCCATCTCTATTGCACTTAATCATGGAGAAACTTTCCTACCATTTCCTTC
This sequence comes from Coffea eugenioides, assembly GCF_003713205.1. Taxonomy (NCBI): domain Eukaryota; kingdom Viridiplantae; phylum Streptophyta; class Magnoliopsida; order Gentianales; family Rubiaceae; genus Coffea; species Coffea eugenioides. Next base: position 4,076,282 of record NC_040039.1, read on the forward strand.
AGGGACTTTTGTTCTTGCTGTATTACGTTTCAGCTTCCTTAGCTATGACCACAACCAATATTACCACTGATCAAGATGCTCTTCTTGCGCTGAGAGCTCACATCACTGTACAGGACCCTCATCAAATCCTGTTAGAAAACTGGTCTGCTTCTTCCCCTGTATGTCAGTGGGCGGGAGTCACTTGCGGCTCTCGTCACCTGCGAGTAACTGCCTTGGATCTTTCCAATATGAATCTTAGTGGCATAATACCGCCGCAGCTGGGAAATATGTCATTTCTGGTTTCCCTTAATATGAGCAGAAATAATTTCCACGGAGAACTGCCGCATGAATTTGCTCGGTTACGCCGGTTGAGAGTGCTTGATTTAGATGTCAACAATCTCAATGGAGAGTTTCCCGAGTGGTTTGGTTCCATTCATCAACTTCGACTGTTATCTCTGAATAACAACAGTTTCACTGGCTTCATCTCACCTTCCTTGGCTAACGTTTCTACACTAGAAACGTTAAGTCTGTCATTCAATTATCTCCAGGGAAGTATTCCAACAGAGATTTTCAAAATTTCCTCGCTGAAATTGATTTTCTTCCAGGGTAATAGCTTTTCTGGTAGCGTTCCACATGATATGTGTCGCCATCTTCAGAGACTCAAGTGGATTGACCTGTCACGGAACAAGTTAAATGGTCAAATACCATCAAGCATATATAACTGTTCACAGCTTCAAGTGCTGCGCCTTTCTTGGAATTACTTCACTGGATTCATACCGAAAGAAATTGGCACTTTGAAGACACTTGAGCGGCTGTATCTATACAGGAACAGTTTAGAAGGTAACATCCTATTTCTGCATCAGCAAAATCATCTGAATTATTTTCCTCCTGATGAAAAAAATAAAAAACCACTAGTTTAAGTAAATGTCATAATAGGAGTTTTAAGGAGCAAACTCTTTGAAGGTATGAAACCTTTATGTTCCCTTCCAAATTTAGATGGAATATGTACATCTTTTTAACATCTGTATATGCTATACCTTTTTTCAGGTGAAATTCCAAAAGAGATGGGTAATTTAACTGTGCTGAAAACATTTGCCATTAGTTCCAACAGCATAACAGGTAGACTAGGCGACGATTGTCAAAATTGAAGAAAAAAATTATAATGAAGCAACTTTAGAAGCATTTAAAAGTCTTCATATAGAATTTTGTTGTGCTAATGATGGTAACACAATTTGGTAGGTGCAATACCCCAAGAGATCAGTAAGCTATGCAATTTGAAACAACTCGACTTGGAGGGGAATAACTTAACTGGTTTCATTCCCATGCAGATCTTTAATCTGTCACAGATAAGAATTCTCACTCTTGCAAAAAACGAACTTTCAGGTAATCTTCCATCAAGGATGGGTAATGGGCTTCCAAATTTGGAGGGGCTTTATCTCGGTATTAATTACTTTGGGGGACCAATACCAGACTCTATCTCAAATTGTTCTAAACTCAAGTTAATAGAAATTGCTTATAACAATTTCACTGGTCCTATTCCCCATTACTTTGGGGATCTAAGACTCCTCGAAATTCTAGCTCTAAATAACAACAACTTAATGAGTGAATACTCTTCATCTAATTCAGAGCTGAGCTGGATCAATTCCTTGGCAAATTGAAAACATTTGAGAACACTCGAAGTGGATGACAATCCACTTAATGGTTTTCTCCCAAATTCTATTGGCAATCTTTCAACTTCGCTTGAACTCATGTATGCAAGAAATTGCAACATATGGGGCAGCATTCCAGATGAAATTGGCAATTTGAGTAGCCTCATCACTTTAGAACTATGCTGTAATCAGCTAAGTGGGATGCTGCCAAATACCATAAAAAACTTGGAAAAGCTTCAACAGATAGATCTTCACGACAACAAGTTGAGCAAAACCTCCCTTGAGTATCTATGCGTTTGGCAAAACTTGGGTGGATTGTTTTTGGGAGAAAATCAAATTTCGGGATCTATTCCAGAGTGCATTGGAAATGTTACTTCTTTGAGATTTCTTTCTCTAGATTCCAACAAACTAAACTCTAGTCTGCCTATCACTGTATGGAACCTGAAAGACTTGTTGGTGCTTAACCTCTCCAGAAACTACCTGAGTGGAACTTTATCTCCTGAGATTAGGAACTTAAAGACAGCAATTTCTATTGATTTGTCAATCAATGAGATTTCAGGTGGTATTCCTAGCTCCATCGGAGATATGGTGAACTTGCAGAACCTTTTATTGGCATACAACAGATTGGAAGGATCAATTCCAGTGTCAATTGGCACGACTTTGAGCTTGGAATGGTTGGATCTTTCACACAATCATCTCACAGGTACGATTCCAATGTCATTGGAGAACCTTCGGTATCTTGTACACTTCAATGTCTCTTGCAACAATTTAAAAGGCGAAATACCATCCAAGGGCCCTTTTACAAACTTCACTGGAGAATCCTTCATTTCAAATGAAGCACTTTGTGGAGCACCTCGGTTCCACGTTCCCTCATGCCCAGGAATTTCTGGTGGTCAATTGAGAGCCAAAAAGCTGCGTCGGACTATATCTGTTGCCCTTGGAGCATTTATATCAGTTGCAGTTGCGATGTTCCTGGGATTCATTTATTTCAGACGCACAAAGAAAGAACAAGTTGCCAGTGAAGGAGTTCTACCGTCAGCAGCAACACAGGAAAGAATCTCGTATTATAAACTTTTGCAAGCAACTGACGGGTATGATGAGAGCAATCTGTTGGGCACAGGAAGTTTTGGATCAGTTTATAAAGGCACCCTTGATGATGGGAGGATTGTTGCTGTTAAAGTGTTTAAACTGCAACAAGAAGGAGCATTCAATAGTTTCGATGCAGAATGTGAAGTATTGCGTAGCCTTCGTCATCGAAACCTGACGAAAGTCATTAGCAGCTGCTCAAACGAAGACTTCAAAGCATTGGTGCTTGAGTTTATGCCTAATGGAAGTCTTGAGAAATGGTTGTATTCCCATAACTATTTTCTCGAAATCAAGCAGAGATTAGACATATTGATTGATGTGGCATGTGCACTACAATATCTCCACTACGGTTTTTCAACGCCAGTGGTTCATTGTGATGTGAAGCCCAGTAATGTGCTCCTAGATCAAGATATGGTTGCCCATGTGAGTGATTTTGGTGTTGCAAAGTTGCTGGGACATGAGGACAGCTTTACATACACCAAAACATTAGCCACACTTGGCTATCTTGCTCCAGGTAAAGCTTCTTCTTGGTATAACCACTTTGCTTTTTTACCTTGTAGTTATTCTTGGGGATCCCAAATTCCAAATCTTTGGATTACTTTTTTTTTTTCCTTGTAGAGTATGGACTGGAAGGACAAGTATCAACAAGATGCGATGTTTACAGTTTTGGAATCATGATTATCGAAGTCTTTACAAGAAAAAATCCCAGTGATGAAATGTTTGGCGAAATATTGAGCCTGAAGAGTTGGGTGAGTGATTCTACGCCGGATGGACTGGTTCATGTTGTTGATGTTAATCTGCTGAGGCCCAATGATGAACACCTCGATGAAAAGTTGGACTGCATTTCATCAATCATGAAAGTGGCTTTGAATTGCACAAGGGAATCTCCAAGGGAGAGAAGCAATATGCATGATGTTCTTGCAGATTTGAAGAAGATCAAACTTCAGCTACTGCCATGTTCAAATTAAAAGGAGGTCATTGTGTTTCCAAAATCACTAGCTCCCGTCAATGTTGTTAAAGTCGGATCGGATAGCGACTCGCCTAAACTATTGGGTTAGGGGTCAACTGGTCGGATCGATCAAACCGTTCTCAAATACCCGCTGATTTCAGCATGATGTTATAATTATTGTATATTTTTATAAATTTTAGAAATATTGAAATTAAGTTATTGGTTTTATTTCACCAATCATGAAAAATGTTCCAAAAATATTAGACTTGCAATCAAATATACACCTAATAAGTATATATAAAAATGTAAATTCATGGTTAAAATATGTATAAAAAACTAAATTAAAACAAATTAATGCAAGTTGGAATCACTGATGCTAAATTAATGAGATCATAGGGATGAAAATATCTTGATTTAGAGATCATTGAGTAAAATGAGTGATTTTGATATTTATACTAAATGGGTGACATTTTCTTATTCCTATTAATAAATGAAAGTGTTATAATTTAGGTAATTCAAATTATATTTGGGAAAAAGAAAAAAAGAAAAGTTTGAGAACCGAATCAACCAGTAGAATCGGATCATTGGTTTAGCCGATTTTTGATGATTTTGACTGGTTTTTTATCAAAACGATTGTATACTACAAACCAGTTCGGAAAGAATGCCTGTTTATGGTCAGACCGGTCGAACCGGCCGGTCCGATGCGGGTCTAACAACACTAGTTCCGGTGAGTCTAAGCTCCAGTCATATTATATACCATATCATCTACGATTAGGATAGATTTTATGTAGTTGTGTATGGTTATTGTACCTTTTTTTTTTATTAATTTAGTGTGCACTTTACAACTGAATCATATTTTTTATACATTGAATTGATGTGCACCAACAAAACTTATGCTTATAACACAATCATCTATTGATACACAAATTTATATAAGAAATATAATAACCACACAACGTACAAAAATTTCAACTGCACATGCCCCAGTCCTCTTATTGTATGAAAAGATATGCTATTTTTACCAACGCTAAATGAGTAATCATGCACGTTTTGGTTAACAACCATACAACAGTCGCACACTATCACTTTTATCAGATCAGTTGGAAATAAGCCAAATCTATTTAATAATGAGATATTTTTGAACTTTCAAATACCTTAAACTATGGGGCCGGGGCTAATGAGAACGATTTGTAAACGCTAAAGCCCAACATTTGTTTTGTGTGCAAGATGAATATACCACGTGTAGACAAGATTTCAATTGAAGCCCAAAATCTTGTGCCCTCTTCTGATGTCTGATCTATTTTTATCTCTTAGTTGAATGTTTGCTTTAATCTTCTCTATAGTTAACTAAATTTTTTTCATTAATTTTTTAAACTATTTTTGCAAGTAAACCCTTTACTGGAATTTACTTTTGAAAAGGAGGAAATACCAAATTACAAGACATACTATAAGACATAAGTCAAACAATGTATTGCATCACTATACGCCCACCACAACTTAAGAGTATGGTGAATTAGGTGGATCAAGATTTTTACAAATTTAAACAATTAACCTATTATGAATCAAACAAGGCAAAGATTAATTGAATTAAGCACAATAGCAAGGCAATGACACCTTATTAGGATGAACAAAAGAATTACTTGAGAAACAAGAGAGTAAAAGATCTCAATTTGGCTTGGATGTACTACTTGTAACTAAAGAATAAGAGGCCATTCACTTGACTAATTTTTTTTCTTTTTTAAAACTTTTACCAGAGGGAAAAGGAAACTTACCCACTACTTTTCCTCTTTTGTTCATGAGTTACCATGATGAAATATTAAAATAATCGTGACATTAATATAATGGTTCGGTCAAATAATATTTCTTGAAAAGACGAAGTGTACATGAACATTTAAAACAAAGAAACGTTTACCCTCATAAATCGTAAGTCAATCATGATCAATGTCTACTAATTTTTAGTTCAATTCGGTGCCCCATTTTCACCAAACTGATTAAACCCCACTAAAAGTTTGGATAACACAAAAACAGATTATGATACAAGTCAAATTATTTTGTTCATGAACAATTGAAATGTATTGATCAAGATTGGGTTCTAGTAATTTTTTATTTGGCACTTGATACCTCGGGTTGATCTTGTTGCCTCACATGGTAACATCAGCTTTGGATCGAGAACAATGACGAAGAGAATGAGGATGGGCACAGCAGCCCTTGGAGAAGAGATTATTGCCATTGTGGGCAGCAGAATTACCTAGCTGAAAGGGTGGTTTGGTATATTTAGCTGCACACTCATGAGCGCATATTTATAGGGTTTGGACACCATCAAATGATGCAAGTACCTAATCGTTTTTTTTTTTTTTTCCCGTAACTGCAACAATGCATTCGTGTTCACACTTTTGTAAGGTCCAAACTCCAAATTTTTATTCATTTAACAGACTTTCATGAAAATTCTTCTCGTCCAGTTATAGCCATGGGTGGCCTAATTGTTGACTACTATCTACGGATGTTATTATTGACTTGCATGTAAGAAAATATTTGGATTAAAAGCATTAAACCCCCTGAATTTTACTCTCAGTTGCACTTTACCGCCCTCAACTTAATAAATAGGCACTTTACTCTCCCTACTTTATGTTGTAGGACAAAAGTGCCCCTTCTATATTAACTATTATTTTATTTTTCCATTTTTATCCTTTTTCTACTTGTCCCTTATCTATGTATGTGTGTGTGTGTGTGTGTGTGTGTGCGCATAAATTTTCTCCTCTCTCTCATGTACTCAACTACTTTCTTTTCTTTGCTATTATGATCTATATATTAATTTTAATCTTTTTAAACTTATTCTTTGTTTATTTCTACCTTTTTTATTTTCTGTTATTGAAAGTAATAATGATCATAAAGTCTAATGTTACCTGTTTGGCACTTGAGTTTTTTGCCAAGTTTGTCTGCTACAAGTTTTTTAAAAACTTTAGCTACAGTAACCTCAAAAAATTTCTCAAAGTTTTTAAACTATACATTTCAAAATATTTAAAAAAAAACACACTTCAAAAATTTTTTAAAAAACTTCTATAGTAAGGTATAATAAAGTTTTAGACAAACACCCAAAAAACTCACTTGCCAAATGGGGATCTACATGCATAGACTATTTCATATATTGCTTGAACTAAATGAAACAAAGTTTATTGAAGTAACATGCTAGTGTACTATAAAAAGGAATGAGATGAATTGGATAATCAATACGTCTAAAGTTTAGAATAAAATAATTTTTAATAACAACCATAACAAATTCAAATTGTAATAACATTGCAGTCATTCAACTATACATGAAAAAAGTAAATAAAAATATTAGTCACCTTATTTTTTGGGATATACTTTAAATATTAAGTAATTTAAAGTTCTCATTACCTAAAAAAATTTAACGTTCTAGTTTGTTAATATCTTTTTAAATAGTTAAATTAATAGTAATATACACTTTTTAATTACAAAGAGCATATATTAGTGTTTTACGCTATACAATTTGTCCTGAAATTTCTAATAGTTTAAACAAAAAAAATTAATGAAATTATGAGTACAAGATAATTAAGATATTGTAATAAGCATACAAAATAGTAATATTAATAGGAAAGTGAAAGAAAACATTGAGTTTTGAGAAGTGGGAAAAAATAGTAAAACTGAGAAAATAAAAAATAAAAGAAAGTAGCGAAAAAGAAAAAAACAATGGAATGAATAAACAAAAATAAAATAAAATAGTAAGGGCACTTTTGTTGTAAAAAATCAAATAGGGTGGCAAAGTGCTTATTTTGTGAGTTTAGGGGGGCAAAGTGTAACCAAGGATAAAGTTCAGGGGGGTTTGCACATTTAACCCAAAATATTTTAATTGACTTTAAAGCACAAAAATCTTTTTGTCTTGCATATTTTCAGATGCACTCTTCCAGTCAGAACATCTTATGAAGAATCAACTCTCCTCATATTAGTATTCCAAACCACCCCCCCCCCCCCGGCCCTTAAAAAAAATATATGTAAAAGATATCATGGGTGCATTTACAAAATAGTGGTAGTTCACAAGACGTTCTCATGCAATACCAATAAATATTTTTCCATAAGCAACTACTACTCAACTCATTATCTGTACACATATTTCTTATGCTTAATTGAGGCAAAAGTGGTGGCATGAAATAACACGACAAGATGAAAAAGAGCCAAGAAAGAAGAAAGCTACAAAATGGAAAAAGTACACGACATACAAGGCATGCATGACGCACAGTTGCCCATCTTTCTATTAGAGGTGGTGTTTCAGTGCAGAAAAAATTGACTTGGAGGGGACAAAAAGTGAAACTACATTACTAGTTGTTTTCTTTTTCACCAAAAAAAAAAAAAACAAAAAAAACAAAAAACCTGCTTGTTGTTTTGCAATTTATACCCTAGGCTGTGTCTTAAGATGAGAGTAAAAAAATGTCCTGACTTGTTAGTTAGTTCTTTTTTTCTTTTCTTTTTTTAAGTTGAGCCTTACAAGAGAGAACAGGAAATAGAGAGGGCATAAGAATTGATTTAGAGACCTCCTCGTGATCTGCTTAATGTTCCTGTCAGCTAAATTGGATTATAGGAACAGATGATTACTTTGATTTTTATATGTAGTAATATTATTTGTAATTATGTCCAGAATTATTAATTGAATTACGGAAAATTGTAGGTGGGGGCGCAATTCTAATGAACTCATGACGAGGTAGTAATCACTAATCAATAAACAATGACAGAGAGATAATCAATGAGACGATAATCAAAAGAATCTGCCGGCTACTTAGCAAAAGGTCATGTATTCCTGCCATCCGTTCCAAGTCAAATAATGAAGCTTCCTCGCATTTCAGCTAGCAGTTAACTACTTGGGACCAAATACTTGTTTCATTTGAATATACAGGTTCAACTCCCGTTTCAATTTTTTTGGACTCAGGAAGTTTTAAAATATTCTGCTTACGAATTTCTAGAAAATTTTCACCACTTTTTTTTTTGGGTTATCTTTTCTATAAAGAGACTTTGTATACAGTTTAAGGAATTAACTTGGAACTAGCATCTACAATTGAAAACTCTTTGTTCGTCTACAAGAAAAGGCAATTATTTCCATAATATCGTCGGGATGAAATGAACTTGAGGATCAATAACTAATAATTATCATGTGATGAAATTATTACAAATAGTGCAGAACTAGTTTTCAATGACTCAACTTTTATAATACATTCCCTTCTTTGAACAAGAGACACTTAAAAATAATAATAATAAAGGCACTTTATAAGATAATTTGAAAATGGTTACAAATCGTAAATTGGTTTTTTTTTTTTTAGTGCAAGCAGCCGGACTCGAACCTGATACCTCTTATTTACACTCCCTCCCCCCATACCACCCAATCCAATCCTCCCCCTACAAATCGTAAATTGGTAATTTTGAACAATAGATTGACTTTGTCAAGCCTGCAAAAGATTCGAGGGGATTGCTTAAATAGCAAGAAGTCTTTTCTAAGATGACAGGTGACGAACCTGTGCAATAATAAATACAAAAAAAGTCCTAATTACCACCACAGTTAATATAGAACAAAATCCGAATACTGGAGCAGAGGACCCTAGGTGTGCAATGGGTTACTGATTCACCATGTTCCCGCCCAAAGAGTTACCCTTGATCCGAGATACCGGAATTGTCTATAAAAATATTAAAAATTGTATAAGATGCACCAAGTAAGGGTCGATTCCACAGGAACGGGTAGGAATTGTTCTTTCCAATATTCAAATAAGAGAATAAAATTGGAGGATGATTAATGGGATGAAAATGAAAATAAAATAAAATAAGTAAAATTCAAAAGATAACTCCACAAGTACAATTTACTAAAAATAGCAATTAATAAAATTCTACCCAAAGGATCAACTGCTCAGGCACGGTCCAATTAAATGATCATCAATGCACAGATATTTCATTCATCCGTCACTAGGTTAGTTATAGTTATCAACAAGTTCTGACAACCAGTTCTTCCTTACTTTTTCGACAGTCAAGGTACGACCGTGGACTGCTTTTCTAACCAGAAAACAACCCTAGGTACGACCGTAGGAATTTAATTATCCAGTTGCATTAAAGCTAGAAGAACCCAACCCTAATCAATAAATACGCTAAGAGGGTTTATTTAAATTAGATCTTGCGTTTCCCCAACATAAAACCAATTATGATGGTTGTCACTAGTTGTCAACTAAACGAACAATTACGGATTCAATTTAATTAACGTGACGGTAGGCTATCAAATTAAATTAAATACCCGGCCGTTGATATTCAATTAATAAAATACCCATGAACAATTAATTCAAGAAACGCACGAATAGTGACGAATTGGAAGAAATAATGAAAACTTGATTAGATCTCACAGATGTTATGGACCGCGCCCACGCGTCAACCTTTGGGTAGAGGAGAAAATTAGCCGCTCCTCATCGTGTCAATCCCGCGTGATTTAATTGAATTCATTCAATTAATTGTCGAAGAATTGGGAAAGGTGAGTTAATTGAAGGAACAACCGAGAAGGTCCTGACTTCGCCTTCGTTTTGGAGCCGCAATTACAAAACAAAAGGCTACGAAGGAACTATCCAACAGAAAGTTAAAAGTCAAAAGAGAAAGAGACGTCTAGCGCCCAATGTTTTAAAACCCGGACCGTCAATTGAACCGGTGAGGTGAAAGGATCGAGGTTCAACCGGTCGGACCGGTTCAATCTCGATTCAATGAATTTTTTTAAAAATAATTTATATAAATATATATATGCACAAAATAAGACATGCAATGGACTAATTTAAAACTTTATATGATGAAAAGTTCACTATTTTTGAATAATTTGGATTTTCAAAAATAAAATTTTTAAATTATAAGTTAAAACAAATAAATTTCATCTCAATTTCAATTATATCTACCATAAAAAAATATAAATCCAACCACAAACAATATCACAATATTCTGAAATTATAACAAAATTCACGTCTATCTGAGAGAATTTGACATTAAACTCAAATCTATTTAATTTACTCTTTGAGATTAAAGATTGTTATTATTTAAAAAAGAAAATGGAGTCGCAAAGAAATAAGGGCAATTGAGATAATAGAACATGCCAACTTGATAAGAAAACAAAAAAAATAGAGCATAAAATGTAAATGGTAAGTAGCATTAAATAAATTCTGTTTAAAGAAAAACTAAATTCTTTTTAACTTCTTCCAATTTAATGGGAAAAGCAAAAAATGAAATACAAATAGCAAAGAAAACGATCAACTAAAATTAAAACTAATGAGTTTGATAAAAAGGGCATAGCAAAAGAAAAGTGAGAGAGAAAGGAAAGAAATGAAGATAAAAGAAAGAGTTCATGAAGGATGAATTTTGTAAAAAAATGAAAAAAATGATATAGATTGATTCTGTTTTATATAAATAAGTTATACAAAAAAAGCAAATAAGACTGTGATGAAATGCATGTAATACATGGTCTTCTATGCAAAGGTCTTTTGAGTCAATCTTATAGAGCATTCTTATGCAAAAAAGTAAAACAAAAAAAAAAAAAAAGGAAAACTCAAAAACCAGTTCAATCCGGTTCAACATGGTTCACCGGTTTTCACGGTTTTTATCGGGTTTGACCGGTTCTCTGGCAAAGTCAACCAAACCATAGAACCGGACCGGTACCATGGCCGGTTCGCGGTTCAACCGGTCGAACCGGCCGATCCGGTCCGGTTTTCAAAACATTGCTAGCGGGAAAAGAAAAACTAAAGCTCTGTTTTGATTCGACGTAAATCTGGCTCTCTAATTTGTTGCCAAAGAAAAAACAAAAGCCAAGAAAAGCGTTGATGGTCAAAAGAAGCAAAAGCTAGCCTAATTGATTGCTACTTAAAAGAAAAGCAAACGTCTGACTTTTTAAAGAAAGCAAAAGCTAATCTAAGTCTAATTGCCCTCCAACGTCTGGCCCTTTCTTCTCCTTTTTTAATTGAAGCCGCCGCCAGTAATCTCTCTCGGGTCAGGAGGAACGAAGCTTTTGTTTAAAGGTTCTGATCCAATGCTTCAGGTTCACGTGGACCGGGATCCTTAGTTGGCTTTGCTGCAATTAATCCCGCGGCTACGTCCTTTTGATGTACCTCTTTCGGTCTCTGGCGTGGGCACGTCTTGAGACAAAAAGCCTTCTGGGAATTTTGCCCTACGAGAGCACTTTTTTCGCCAACCACCTACACTTTACACAAATACCAAATATGAGTAAAAATTCCAATTCCTAACACCATGAGTAGCCAAAATTAGGACAGAATAATAGTGCAAAATATGCCTAATAATTGCTCTATCATAAGATCCGACTAAATCTAATTAAATCCTGGAGTAAGGGTTTGTTTGATAAAAGTGAAGTATGAAAATTCAAATTTGAAATTTGAAATTATTAAATTATTGAATGATATTGTTAAGTACTAGATTCAATATATTTGAGTGTATATCATATTAAATGATAAATAAATTATTTATCACTTATTTTTAGGAGCAAGTTTTGCTTAGAAAATTCAGTGCCACTTAATTAATTTAGATGATCGATTTTTGGTTATCAAACATGTCTGAACATATTAAGATCTGAATCAATTAAATTTAACTATTAGGTTGGGTTATCAAACAGGGTCTAAGTGTTTCTTTCTTCCCGTTAACCTTAACATATGGTATGTGATGCACTTTCTCTTATTCAAGTTAGGCCGGACAGGAATTTGATAGTCTGCTGTCATTCCAAAAAATTCATCTTGAAAGTGTATTTAAGTTTGTGATTAACTTAATTAGGCGTATGTAGAAAACGTTAGAACATGTGATTAATCAAACATGAATACTAATTTAATTTAGTATTATTGGCAGGAGAGGAGGAGGAAAAAGATGAAAAAAAAATAAAGGACAAAAGATAAGAGAGGAAAGAAATACTTAGAAAGGCCCCCAAAAAAATGGAGTAGCCTATTTTGTTCTAACTACACATGTCAATGGATAGAATTTGGGTTGGATCCTTTTGATTCATATCCAAATCCATTAAATTCAGTTAGATCCAGACATAGATCTAGCTAAACTCTTATGGGGGGAAAAACTTAATAAATTCTAGGTTTTATGTTAACCCTTTTAATTAACGATTGACGTAATAGGTAACTTCTTAACATTAACTTTACATCCTTAAGGTCTATATATAACCAGATATTACATCCTCCAGCCCATAAAAGGAGTTTAGTCCTCCAAACTTCACGTACCTAGATCATCAAATAGTTGAGGATATTTCTACCTCATTTCCTTCTCAAGCTCTCAAGTAGCTTCTCATTCTAAACGATTACTCCCTTGCACTTTGACACAAGGAATTGTATGATATCCACAATTTTTACTGAATATTCCCCATAACTCAACTCCTCCCTTAACTGAAATGGTGCATACTCAATCATGTAACTGGGGCCATGAACATATTTCCTCAACATCGAAACATGAAAATCATTATGTACTCCTACCAATGGCGGTGGTAAAGCCAGTCGATAAGCTACCTCACCAACCCTGTCTAAAATCTCAAATGATCCCACATACCTAGGAATTCAGTTTTCCTTTAATGTCAAACCTCATTATACCCTTAGAAAACGCCACCTTTAGGAAAACATGATCACCAACTCCAAATTCGCCTCCTATTATCAGCATAGCCTTTCTGTCTACTTTGAGCAACTTGAAGTCTTTCCCAAATCAACCTTACTTTTTCTACCATTTGCTATACAATACCAGGCCCCATGAGTCTTTCCTCTCTTACATCAAACCAGCACAAAGGAGTTCCACACTTCCTCCTGTACAAAGCTTCATATGAAGCTATTTGAATACTTGTCTGATAGCTATTGTTATCAGAAAATTCAACTAGTGACAGGTGTTCATCCCAAGCTCTATAGCAATCCAGCATCCAAGCTCTAAGCATGTCTTCTAGAATCTAGATGGTCCTTTCCGACCGACCATCAATTTGGGGATGAAAAGCTATACTAAAATTTAACATAGTTCCCAAGGCTTTATGCAAACTTTGCCAAAATTGAGAAATTACTGAGTATCTCTATGAGATACAATAGTGATAGGTGTTGAGCCTATGCAATAATAAATATCTACTCAATTAAAATACAAATTTTGTATATAGCGGTGAGCAGGGTCGAATCCACAAAGATTGGGGAAAATTCGTTTCTTCTAGAGTCCAGAGTAAGAGGGTTTTTATAAAAATGTGAATAATAAAACAACTCAAATAAAAAGGCCTACTGATAATTTACTAAAAATGAAACAATAATAAATAAATTCTAGTCAAGAAATAACTTTGGAGATGGTTCACTCAATTGATCATGAATGTAATAATAATTTCATTCACTCACTGATAAACAAGTTATAGCTGTTGATGAGTGCGGGGTATACATATATCAATTAACTCATTCCACAGTCAAATTTTACATTTATAATTCCTAAATACCCCACACGTGATTTTTCGCAAGTATACGAATCGTTTATTGAGCATAGGGGTATTAGGTGTCGATCCCATAGGGAAGATTGTCAATCACCGATGATTTTCGAACTCCTTTATTATTTAGACTATCATAAGTACAAGAAATTAAATCTACACTATCAAAATCAAATAAAAGTAATAAAAATAACAATAGAAAGCTCCTAGAGGTATGGAATTCCTAACTACTCTTGCAAATGACATTATCGGTTACTCGAATGCTATTATCTTGGTTAGTTATGGCGTAATTTCCTAATGTATGTGATACCTGCTTTCGCCGGTATACCAACTATACCTATAATTAATTCATACCTACTTTCGTGGTTATGAAACTAACTACAAGCTTATTCCTTTTATAAAATTACATGAAACAAGTCACTAAAACCACAAAGGTGCATCTATACTTTCGTGAGTGTACTCCCTAGGTTTATCACTTCCTTGACACCTTAAGATTATCATTGCAAATTTAACACCTTAAGATTATCACAATTAATGGCCAATTAATCGTGATTAGAAAAGAAAAAATGATAAATAATTTGCTCATTATAACATCATCAAATAACTAAGTAAATATCACAAGCAAGATATAGAAAGTTCATCCATAACTCTAGGCATAAACTTTAACTAAACATGAAGAAAAACAAATCCAAACTTGTATTA
>NC_040039.1:4098986-4113521 GCF_003713205.1 Coffea eugenioides
TGGCCACTCAACCGCCGATTGCAGGGCACTTAAGCACAAAGTCCAAGACATGATCGAGGCTGGGGAAATAGTGTTAAAGGGAAAGAGTGGACAAGGACCAAGTATAAGTACAAATCCCTTTCCTAAACACAAGGACACCTTTGAGGCATCCACCTCCAATGACGAAATTTGAAGATCCTAAAGGAGCTCTGCACAAGTTGAATGGCTGACTATCTTCCCCCTCGAAGATAATTTCGATAAATCTAGGGGTTGTCATTTGCTAAAGTTCACAAAAACTTTTTCTTGCATGTGTGAATAGCTTAATGAAAGCGCCTTTTGCAAATTGAGTTTTGTCTTGTTTTCGCTTTGATTTGGAGTTTCATGAAATGCACAATTGGTTTTATTTGTTTATCTGATCATTGTCATGAATTTTTTTTAATTCTTTTAGATGGCCAAAGATGAAATTATTTGATCCTTTGAATATCACTGTTCTGGAATCTGATGAAGCCCTTCATTGAAAAACCTCTTCTTTTGAGAGAAAACCTTCATTGAGAAAACCCTTCATTGAGAAAGCCTTCATTGAGAAAACCCTTCATTGAGAAATTCTTCATTGAAAAATCCCTTTCCTGCCAGGTTGGAAGCTGATGGGTTAAAGCAGCGTCATCAACGATTGATTTTGATTGATGAGAAACAGTTGAATGCTATGTGCCATGGCCAATGTTGCCAAAACCCATGGCCTGTGTTCATAACAAAAAGGTCCGCCACCGATCCTTTGAAGGAGGGAACAAAGTGCTAAAGTGATTTTGCTAATGAAAGATGAAGCCAAAGGCAAAAATTGCTTCAAATTGGCAAAGCTCATTAGGCGTTCAAAAGGTATTACCTGGCGGAGCAATCATTTTGGGCAGAAACAGATGGACAGACATTCCTGCAACCTATCAACTCAGATATGTGTAAGAAGTTTTATTTTTTATTATGCAAATTTCTTTTGGAAATCATGCAAGGGACGAGGCAAAGGTCAGGCCATCTTCCTTTCCAATCAAAACATTTCATCCCTAGTCATCCCTTTTGAGCTATCAGAACAATAATTTTCGTTTGGCAGCCCCTGAGAATTGCAAACCCCACACTGGGGCAAATTCATTTTGAAACGAGATTATCAGAGAGGGAAAAGGAAAAATCCCCATACTGGGGCAAATTCATTTTGAAAAAAAAGGGAAAAAGGAAAAAGAGGAAAAGAGAAAAGAAAGAACCCCACACTGGGGCAAATTTAGTTTTTGAAGGAAAATGCAAAAAGTGAGGAAAATGCAATGAAGAAAATGCAAAGAAAGAGAAAATCCAATCAAACTGGGGCAAATTTCCTCGGTTTCGTTCAAAATTAGAGATAATTTCAAAATGATGCAATCTCAGGTTATTTCACACCTTTCATCATACCTGCTTTCAGGCCTCAACCTTTCTTGAAACATCCCACCTGACCTCATTACAAAAGACAAAAGTCCTGACTTTCGTCCCTTGCTATATTTCTATCAAGAAAATTTGCTAATCAACTGGCAAGTGATGTCCATAATGCCTTCGCTTAGGTTTATAAGAGAAGCGCATTTTACTGATGTCAGCAATCTTCAACTTACCTTCCTGAGTCGATCATGGTCAAGCTCTTCCATTTGCTGCCGTAGGTGAAAATCCGAGAGTGCACCTTAAAAAAAAAAAAAGGTGGGGGCAACCTTGGTAAAAACCCGAAAGGGCGCTAGGTAGGTTTCTTCAATGAGCAAACACGAGGAAGAACAGTTGATGACTTGGTTCATTTGGAATTTCTCTTCATAATACTTCTGCCAGTGTCGAATTGCAGAACAAAGATATTCAGGGACTCGAATATGACATCCGTTGGCCAAAACTGTGTCGTTTTGTAAAAATATTTCTTTAGCAAATTCATTCTTAGGAAGCTCATTTTTTTTCTCAATTAGCTATGTATTCATTGGACATTTTTTGTAGCATTTAAGCACAAATGGTTTGTGTTTGCATTCTTTTCACATATTTCATTTCTGCATGAGTAGTGAAATTACTTTTTAAATCAATCGAATTTTGGTGAAGATAACCCATGAGTATATTCAAAAGCATACTTGGGTTCAGTCATCTGCCGAAAAATGGTTGAAATTCAGCAAGGTCGGTTACGCAAGCTTCACAATATGGCAAAATGCAAACGGCTACGGTTTTTAGTCGGAGAAAAATCCAGGAGACGTTTTAAAACTCTCTTGCTACAGAGCAAGTATTTTAACTATTTACAAAAAAAAAAAAAAATCTGCATCGTTTTGATACAACCATATCAATATAATCATTGATGTTTAGCAATATTTTATTTACCATAATCTATTTTGGGAATAATTTCAGTATGAAAGTTTTCATGCGAGGTGTTAGCATTAGATTATACTAATGGTGTTACCTTTGGGAGGCAAAGTGTACATATTTAAAAGGGACAATTTCAGAAATCTTCCTCAAGGTTTCTGACAATTACACTTAAATACCTTCCATTATTGAAAATTATATATAATGCCCTCCCTTTTCATACAGATGTCATGTAACCAAGTATCGCCATCGGTAGCTTCCTAAAAGCCTTGTGCGTTTTCTTCTATTGAAACAATGGGAAAACGAAATTGCATCAAATATAATTTTTTTTTCTACTTCTTGGTGCAAATTGGCTTGTGGTATAACAACTTGAGGAGCCAAGATTTTATACAGGACCATTATTGTCAAGAAAAACCAAACTAGCTTTCATAAGAGGGAACTTAAGACACTAGAGCATCCTCAAATTGGTAATTCTTTACTTAGTGTGAAAAATCAAACTAATTGTTGTCTTTTGCTGCTCACTTTTTCTTCTTCATTGCTATTATACCAATTGATATAGTCACATTTGGCACAATAGAAATATAATCTATCTAAATATTTTTTTCACTTTCTAAAATTCTAATTGTTGCACTGCATCCGTGACCACAAATTCTGTTTTTGATCCTCAGTGATGTTCCTCCATGAATTAGTTGTCAATGGCAATGCAATTAAGTTAACCTCCAAGACATAGTTTAGCTGATAAGGGACATTAAAGAGTAACCAGCTAACAAGTTTGGACATTTTTACTCTCATCTTAGGACAGTTTATTTTCACTTTTTGTCACCTCCAAATCGTTTTTTTCTGCGGTTAAAACACGCAACGGATCTTCTGTCTCATACTCTGTGTCATTCTCTGTCCCATTTTTTATTATATTGCTATTTCTCCTTTATAAACGTCATGTTTTAGTTCTTTTTTATTTCTTTAAGATCCAATAACTATTAATTCAGTAATACACAAAATTTAACAAACTCTAAAAATCAAAATGCATAAAAAATGAGATTTTTTAATGAATTTTCTGCTGTATTTTTTAATTTTTTATTATATATTGCTTTTTTGAAAGCTGTTGTATTTATTTATTACTAAATTAATAGTTATTGGATCTTAATGAAACAAAAAAGAACTAAAACATGATGTTTATGAAGGAGAAATAGCAATATAATAAAAAATGGAACAGAGAATGGCACAGGGTGTGAGACAGAAGATCCATTGTGGTTAAAACACCTCCTCTAATAGAAAGATGGGCAAATATGCCTTGTATATCGGATACTTTTCCCATTTTGTGGTTTTCTTCTATCATTCCTTTCACTTTTAGGCTTTTCCATGCTACCCCCTCTACATATTTGTTCTGTTAATTAGACTACCACTATTGTCAATGCACCCATGAACTAATACTACAACCTCATTATATAGTTAAGAAAAAAAAAGAAAGGAATATATATAATAAGATAAAACCATACGCAACTACATAAAATCTATCCTAATTTTTTTTTTAAAAAAAGTACAACAACCATTCGCAACTACATAAAATTTATCCTAACCGTAGATGACATGGTATATAATATGACTAGAGCTTAGACTCACTGGAAGTTTGGAACTAGTAATTTTTGAAGCACAATGACCTCCTTTTAATTTGAATAAGGTAGTAGCTGAAGTTTGACCTTCTTTAAATCTGCAAGAACATCATGCATATTGCTTCTCTCCCTTGGAGATTCCCTTGTGCAATTCAAAGCCACTTTCATGATTGATGGAATGCAGTCCAACTTTTCATCGAAGTATTCATGATTGGGTCTCAGCAGATTAGCATCAACAACTCGAACCAGTCCATCTGGCATAGAATCACTCACCCAACTCTTCAGGCTCAAATTTTCGCCAAACATTTTGTCATTGGGACTTTTTCTTGTAAAGACTTCCATAATCATGATTCCAAAACTGTAAACATCGCATTTTGTTGATACTTGTCCTTCCAGTCCATACTCTACAAGCAAAAAAAAAAAAAACAGTAAGAATAACTACAAGGCAAAAAACCAGAGTAGCTATACTAGAAGAAGCTTTACCTGGAGCAAGATAGCCAAGTGTGGCTAATGTGTTGGTGTACGTAATGCTGTCCTCATGCCCCAGCAACTTTGCAACACCAAAATCACTCACATGGGCAACCATATCTTGATCTAGGAGCACATTACTGGGTCTTCACATCACAATGAACCGCTGGTGTCGAAAAACCGTAGTGCAGATATTGCAATGCGCATGCCACACCAATCAACACGTCTAATCTCTGCTTGACTTTGAGAAAATAGTTATAGGAATACAACCATTTCTCAAGACTTCGTGTTAGGTCTAGCCCAGGAAATTGACAAAGGATTTTTGACAATCCCGAAAGATAAATAACAAAGCAAAAATAAATGAAACAGGAACATATGAATTTACGTGGTTCGGTCAAATTGACACACACCCACGGACGGAGGAGGAACAATATTTTACTATAAAGAAAAGAATACAAAAATACCTTAGGAAAGTGTTTCTAGATTCAAAACACCTAATACTTAAAACACAAGAGAGTCTAAAAGATTTTACTAATTATTTTATGTGTTCAAAAACAAAACTAGTCAGGGATCTTTTGGTCATGCAAAATATAACTCGTCTTAACCCTATCAGAAAGTTGACCATAAGGGATAACGTGATATATTTGGAGTTTAGGGGGGTAAAGTGTCACTAGGGGCCAAATTCAGTGGGATAAAGTGTAATTAACACTTTTTAAGTCAAAATATATACCTTTCTAATTCAAATCAACATTTGCTAGAATGCTTTAATTTGGAGATAGCAATAGGGGTGGGTGCCCGCTTATGGAAATAAACAAGTGGGAGAAAATGCAGGATGGGAGAGTTTTTCTCCCCCATCTCCCCTACCTATAATTCAAAATTATGGACATGAAATATGAAAAATATGTAATATAATTATATACATATGTGATATGAAAGAAATAATTTGATATTCTCTTTGTGATAAAATAATATAATCTTTGTTATTAATTTTTTGTGGTTAAGTAATAATTTTGTTATATGTTCGTTTACATTTTTTTTAGAAGTACGGCATGTTGTTTATATTTTATAAAAAAAACAATGATAATGGATTAAGATTTCAGGTAAAATCAAATATAGAGAAACAAATTCGCAGGATCAAAATAATTTTTAAACTTTATTTCAAATTAAATTTTTGGCTAATAAATTCATTATTAGTTTTGTAAATATATAAAAACTAAAGTCAAATAAAAAATAAAAATGATAGCCAGACGTAACGAAGGCTCCTACAGGGAGCTGGGGTAGTGGGGTATGGGAAAGAGTAGCTTTCGGAAGACGAGACGAGTCATAAACCCATCTCGTTGCCATTCTTACTTTAATTACCTTGCCCTTGGCAAAGCGTGAGACAAAAAATCTTCAAGCTTGAATTTGGGCCTTTCTAATCTTTGTTTTCTATTTTATTTTTTATTTGGGTAAATTATACTTTATCTCCCTGTAATTTAATATTTTTTTACATAATCCCTATATGGTTGAAAAGCTATACATAACCTATTCATGATTTGAATTAAAGTGTAAGAGTGACGGAAATGATCATTCGTAACGGAACTTTTAAAAATGTCAAAATTATCCTTATACATACATAACACACTAATCATGTATGGTTTAATGTTTTACCATATAGCCCTCTTATGGTTTAATGTTTTATCATATAACTCCCTTATGATTTTTAAAATATACGCATAACCCCCCTTGGTTAATAAATAATTTTCAGTTTTACATAAGGGTATTTTTAACATTTTAGGTGATTCCGTTATGTATGATCATTTCCATCATTTTGACATTTTAATCCAAATCATGAAAGGGTTATGTATTATTTTTGAAATTATAAGGGGGTTATGTAATAAAATGCTAATTCATAGGGGGAAAAGTGTAATTTGTCCTTTTTATTTTTTAAACTTAAACGGTTTGAGTAATAAATATTCGAGATCCGTTCCCTGGAAAAATTTTAAAAATCCATGTCCCAAATATACTAGACGTGTACAAATTGAAGACCATGTCCCCTCACATTTTGGCAAGACTTATGACTGAGTTTTATTTTATCGCTATCTTTTTCTGTGTGCGTACGAAAATGAACAAAAGTCAAAACAAACCAAACTCAGCACTTCAGTTTTGCGTGGCTCACTCATAATCAATTTAGAGAAAATTCAAGAACAAAACGTCCTACTCAGAATACTGTGAAGCCATCCCATCTCGACATTTCCCACTTACAGATTTGAGTATGGCTCTGCATTTCATCAGTAGCAGTGCATGCTTGTTCTGTGGTCTGAGTCAGAGGAAAGCACTGAGAGTGAGAGCCGTAGCTTCTGAGGATGCAACTGCTGTTAAAACTGTTGGTGAGAAAGATAAGGTGAAGTTGGGTGGTTCAGATTTGAAGGTCACTAGGCTTGGGATTGGGGCTTGGTCCTGGGGTGACACCAGCTACTGGAACAACTTTGAATGGGATGGTATGTTTTCATTTCCTGAATCAGATGGTTTTTTGAACAACCTACATGGAAATTTGTTCAATTACTACATGCTCAAGAGTATTTTGCTATTGGTACGATTTCAGTTTATCCAGCAGTAGGATGAATTTGTTGGGTTCTCAGTAGTTGGGCAGGTTTATTGTGAGAAAGAAGGCTAATGAACAGTAATATGATGTCGTACTATGATTTTTTATCTTTTTCCCCTTTACAATGATTGGAAATTGAAAAAGTAAGGTTAATTTTCATCCAGCTTCTAATGCGTATATTGACTAGGGCAACTTTGTTTCAATGGAATTGACTAGGCACACGAACACATTCCAGTTAGTATTTCAATGTTAGCACTAATTCTTATTCATTTCTGGTGTTTTTTCTTTTCTTGAGATGGTACCATATTTCTTAATTATGTGCTGATTCCATTCAACTTTATGTGCCAGCATACTCTAGACGGTGATTTTGCATCTAGGGAGGTGAAAAGTGAAAACCTTGGACTTTTTCTTTCTGCATCAACTCTGCTATTTGGTGTGCTTTGGTGGAGGCCTTCGTAGTGTTTTTCCTCTGCTCAAGTGCAAAACCAGAGTTTTACACCACAACTAAAAAGTTAAGCTAAATGCCACTAGAGAAGCTTAAGGAATTTAGGGTCCAAGACTTGTCTATATCAAGTCTAATTTCTAATATACTTGAACATTTTCTGATACATGAAACTGGTTTTGCCAAACAACAATTTGAGATGATATTGTCAGTAAGCGAGGATGCACTGGAACTCTTAGCCCGTAGCTAAGGCTTTTAGCTATTAGACAGTCCTTTTTGCTAACAATGCAGATGATCGATACTGAGCATTTTCTTATCTGACCTTGTAATTGGACTTAATAACTTTGCAATATTTTGCTTTCTGGTGACAGATAGGAAGATGAAGGCTGCTAAGGGAGCTTTTGATGCGAGTATAGATTGTGGTATTACATTCTTTGACACTGCTGAAGTTTATGGCTCAAGGGTGGGAATTGGGTCTGACTTCTTCTGTCACTGATGTTCTATCAAATTTCAAAGAAGACTTTTGTATCTAAAATCCATCACTTCTCATACCTGCAGGTGACTTTTGGTGCAGTAAATTCTGAAACACTGCTAGGAAGGTTAGTAACGAGTTCTTTTTGGTGCTAGTTAGTCCCTCAAGGAAATACACTATCAGCAACCTTCTTTTCTGTTTTTTCAACCTACGTTTGCCATTATGATTAAGGTTTATCAAGGAAAGGAAAGAAAGGAATCCACAGGTGGAAGTTGCAGTTGCGACCAAATTTGCAGCACTACCATGGAGGTTTGGTCGTCAAAGTGTCCTCACTGCTCTTAAAGATTCCCTCTGCCGTCTCGGACTGTCATCAGTTGACCTTTATCAGCTACATTGGTCTGATTCCCTAGCTCCATTTTTATAATCTCTCTATCATTCTGCTTAAGAACTGCAAAACTAATCTGCAAAACTAAATGACATTCTATGACACCATAGGGTCAGGAAGAATTATAGGTGACTGAGTTTAACAAATATCCCAATTTTGTGTCTCAGAACATGTGATAAGTTGATTTTTTTTTTAGTTTATTTCACATTATTTCTAACAACCACTTGCTGATAGAAATACTTTGAATAACATTTCAGGCCTGGCATATGGGGAAATGAAGGTAAAGGTTCATTTTCGTTAAGCAATTCTTTCAGTTACCAAGCAGCTTGACCTATGAAAGATGAGTGATGGTAAAATTCAGAATAGTATTCACTGACAGGAGATCGATTTTCAGGATACATTGACGGCCTTGGAGATGCTGTGGAGCAAGGCCTTGTGAAGGCTGTTGGAGTATCTAATTATACTGGTATGTGATTCCTTTCTGTCTGCTTATAATCAAGCTCATGAATCTCTGTATTTACTCTACTCATCACCTCTTTTATACTCTCAAAGAGTTCCCTTATATGTGCATCCTGTACAAATTGGGGAATGGGGAAACAGGATTTCTGATCTGTTAAGAGTAGAATTGGATGCTCAAGCTTATGCTTGATGACATGATTGTCATTTCAGAGAAACGACTTCGTGATGCATATGAGCAACTTAAAAAGAGAGGCATCCCACTGGCCTCCAACCAGGTCAATTACAGTCTCATATATAGGGCTCCAGAGGAAAATGGTGTAAAGGCAGCCTGTGATGAACTTGGTGTCACTCTCATTGCATATTCACCCATTGCTCAAGGTTAAGTCTTACTTCTTTTATTTTGTGGTGTCTGGTGTGCAAGTTTGACTAGTGAACTTAAATGTTCTTGGCATGGTAACTTATTGCTCAACTATGTAGTTGAATAACAGATGTCATAAAAATTTCACATACTCCCCACAAGATTGTTCGGACAGTAAAACTAAAACGCACTGGTGGATTTGCTCATCAAGTCAGTGGCATAGTCAGGAATAAATTTTAGTGTGGGAAAAATCAATATTAGTACAATTTTTTTCTTGTCTTTGCTTAAAAGCAGGACATAACTACATTATTCACATTAAAAAGTAGGGATTAATTGAGAAACCTCCTCTGAGGTTTTTGATAATATCATTAGTGCACTTGAACTTCTAAAAGTATCACTTTCCTCCCTTATCACCTAAAGTCAATTTCACAAGCCACCGAGTGATAATATCACAAGAAAAATTTACCTCCATCAAAAGTGATATCCTAATCCCACGTAATTGAATTATAATATTACATTTTTAGAAAAAAAAAGACACATATAATCCACATAAGAAAAATAAATTTACCTCCACATTGTGAGTTTTTGATTTTTTTTTTTCCAGTTGTCCCCTCCTCCCAATCATCAGCAACACCAACCGGCCTCTCCTCCCCTTTTCATTAATCTAAAGTTGAAAATATTCAACAAAAGTGTATGACAACTACCATATGCTAGTAACTAGGTGACATATTTGATCTATTTAATCTTATCTTATATTTAGGTAGAGATTCATGCCTTCCTCCTCAAGCCTGATATCATATTATGCAATTATCCACTTGACGTTAAAATATGCTAGAACATAGACACTAATAACTGAAATTTGTCTGAAATGTAGGTTGTCGACTGATAGTAATATAGATTTTCTTCAAGTGTCCTCACCTTCCAATCATGTGCAATACCAAATAACCTCCTCCTTTTCCTTTTTCATTATTCATTATCCTAAAGTTTAAAATATTCAAGGTGTATGACAACTATGATACAATCAGTTATAAGTGCAAGTAACAAGAAAACCTATTTAAAATTAATATTTAGGTCAAAATCCGTGCTTTATTTTATTTTATTTTATTTATGGTCACACATCTAAATTAAGTAGTTTACTTCAATTAAAACTAGTTTTCTTGGTAATGATCAAGTAATGATCATATTTAAACTATACTTTGACATGATTTTCTCCCAATGACTGGAAGAAGATAGGCATCTGAGAAAACAGATTGTCTTATTCTCGTAACTCTCATGGAATTAGTGGCAATAAATACACTACTCCACTGAGAATTCTTAAACAGAAATGCATTAGTTAACAGTCAAGTTCTTACTATCCCAGATTCAAATTCATTAGTTGAAACTTTCATCTTAAGGACAACAGTGTTTTATGTTCTCAAATTTTAGTATATTGGTTTTCTATATTTTGCAGGTGCCCTAACAGGGAAGTATACCCCAGAAAACCCTCCTTCTGGCCCTCGAGGACGGATTTATACTTCTGAGTTCTTGATCGAGGTAAGATATTTTACATATGAAAACTAGTTCAAAATTCTGCTCAAATATTGAAGTATTTCTGTGTTGCTGCAGCTGCAACCTCTGATAAACAGAATACAGGAGATAGGAGAGGCATATGATAAAACACCAACTCAGGTTTTATTTTTTAGAAATTTGTCACGATTTACTATTTATTTGTCACGATCTACTGCTTATATTTGTATTCTTTCCTCTCTCTTAGTCCGCTGAAAATTATTATCACAATCTTTTGAGTTAATTGTCTAATCACTTTTGAATTAACCTTCTTGTGAATAAATAACTCTCAAGAAAAAACTAACGACCAAAAGCAGGGGTTTTTCTATATCATTGGAGGTTGTATAAGCTAAATGCTCCACTTATATGCATAAGAAATAACGTTCACATGCTTTCAATCTGTTGGCATATTAAATCAAGCCTAAAATCTGAGAAGTTTTTTATGTTATTGTTTAGTAGTTTTTAGGTCATGTTTTTGGTAGGTTCCTTATATTAGGCAATTTCTTGCAGGTTGTTACTTCTTATATGCCAACTCAGACTATAAGTAGGTGTCTTGTCATCATATATATTTAGTTGAAAAGAGTGAAGAGTTGAGAGCTTTCTTGTTACTGTGATTAACAATACATTGTTGATTTAATTCCTTTTCTCCCACAAATATTTTTATGTGGATACTTGAGCCTCTCCATCTAAGTTTGAGTTTGTAAAGTTGATCTTCCCACTCTTACAATTTCCGGGTCAGTCAATCTTGGGGTTCTACAAGTACTGAATTCTACTTGTAAAATCGTCATATTGCATTCTTGAAGCAGTTTAACAATTATTATTTTGGTAACATTTTTCTCTTTCATTTTCCAATACATTGAACTTAAGTTTTGCGCCTATAAGCAAAACAAGAAACAAGTCTTTGGTAGGCTAATTTCTTTGCCTAATAGTTGTGGTATGAGAATAATGCCCCTTTATTTTCTGGGAAAGGTTGTCCTGAACTGGTTGATCGCCCAAGGGAATGTTGTTCCCATCCCAGGGGCTAAAAATGCAGAACAAGCCAAGGAGTTCGCGGGTGCACTTGGTTGGAGGCTTGGCAACGAGGAGATCGATGAGCTCCGATCATTGGCGTCGAAAATACGACCCGTTGTAAGTTTCCCAGTAGAGAAGTTATGAGCGTTGCCAGCATTATTTGTATATATTTTGCTTGAAGAATGGTTATGCTTAAAATTTGCATATTATTTGTCTTGCACTGCATACATTTTTTCTTGGCTAATATTGTATGAATATATGATACAACTAAATTGCTTTTGATTACTCGAATAGATATGTCGATGATGATAATTACTAGTAAATAGATGTAACATTAACCTTTTAATTTATTAAATGGATGTAACAATATATTTGAATGTTGCATGTAAGTAAATATATTAAGAGTCATTATACCAGGGTTTTCCAAATGCAATGATCTACCAAGTTTTTCTTCGCATGGTTTTGTTCTCTAAGGAATGCAATCTATGAGTTGCCTTTTGCTCCCATCCCAAAAAAGAGATTATTGGATAAATTATTTTTGTGAAGCTAAGTTGCTTCTGCTACATGGTTGATGTAATATTATAATAAACATTTCTACTCAGCCTTTTCTTCCTGCACATTTTTCTTCATTTAGTTTCGTAACCACTACTTAAACACAATAAATTGGTGATTATACCCATTTTGGCATTGGTAATAGCCGGCAAAGTTCAACTAGAAACGAATTGAAGATAACCTTGTTTGGATAGCCATTTTTCGCCGGAAAATTGCGTCGTTTTCCGTGATCACATTTACCTATTACCTTTTTTTCTCACATACATCAAATCACTACAGTAATTTTTTTTACAAAAAATCCTAGAAAATGCAATCCAAACACATTACTTGAAGAGAATTGAAAGTGGTCTAGTGGCTAAGGTTGATGCCCCTAGAAAGTAGGCTTATTAATCGGACCATTTGAGTCGGACTTTAACGAGACCATCCTTGACTCATATGGTAAGTGTCACTTTCGGATATCAAGTTATAAGTTTTGAGTTGATAAATGCGAAATTCATAATGATCAACAGTCAATACATCTTGCTTGTACTAAAATTTGTCCTTCTGAATTTATTGACATAATTTTGTATATTTAATATTTCTTGTATATATCAATATATTATATATTTAGATTCAATGAAAGGTTAGTCTCATCGAACTTTATCTCAAACCAGATGAGTCGAGTTTAGATTGGCCCGATCCCATTGGCAAGTCTACCGATAAGGTCTTGGGTTCATAACCCTTTTATTTCTTCTCTGCTTCTTAAATCTCACCCCTTTTCTACTAGAAAAAATAAAAATAAAACAAAAGAATTGAAAGAGTTCTCCAAATATAAGCAAACAACGGCTAGTTTCCAACCATGTAAAAACAAAAGTTAAAAAATTTTCAACGGACACGATGAGGGTACCCGCTCTACGTAATTTATAGCTACCATAATATATTCAACAGCCTTCTAATTCGAGTCATTTTTTCAAGTTAATTTTACTTGTCCAAAGATTCACTTTTTGGACCTCTGTTTATGGTAGTTTTTTGAAAATGGAACCGGGCCGGACAGTTTGGTTGGTTGAACCACAAACTGGCTACTCCTCTAGTTTGGTTCAATAGTTAATCTAAAAATTCAATTAAATCGATTAAACTCGATCAAAAATTGAATGAACTAGTAAAAATCGAGAGGATCAACGGAATTTAAATGAGGTTGAGGTCAAATCGATTAAACCGCAAATGGAAAGCTCTTCTGATGGCTCCCAGTTCGGGTTTAAAACCATTTATGGGCATCCTAAGTGCACCCACGAGACAAACTCGCAACAATTTACTTGCATGGATATCGCTACGACCATAATAGCATATGTGTGCAATAGATATAAAATTGTTGTGACTTCATCAAATCCTCTTAATGCTTCACACTTGAAGGCTAATCAAACGAAATTTTGCACAACAGTCCAAAACTATGAGTTTTTGAAGAGTGGGAGACACTTTCTCATATTTTCCATTGGCAATTTCTTCTCGAAGCATGTCATGGTTAATTCATTGCTCAGTCCTTTCCCTTCGATTTTCACATAATCAACGATATCACGTTCACAAGTACAAATTTTCACTTTCAAATAAAAGCAAATTTTTCTAGTTTTGCACGCCACCTTCCCACCCCAAATGGTCCATAGAACAAATTATCCATGTGCAAGAACACCATTTTAGTAACCACTGGGCCAATGGCTCAGTGGCCACCAGGGAGGGAAGTCCCTCTTTGGACTGTTGGTGAGAGTTCAAACCTCACCAGCAGCGAAAAAAATCTATGGGTTGTGCCATAGCACTCTCTTGGTCTAGTTGGGTCTGTATATCCACTAGCCCCTATCACAGCCTCCTTAGGCTCCCCCTCTCCTTAGATTAGGATAGAGTAGGTTATACAAATATATCGTTGCTGACAAAAAAAAAAAAAACACCATTTTAGTGAACTTTTGAATGGAAATGTTATCTTTGACATCTGACCAGTCAATCTATGGGCTGAATTATTAATATCCCTAAGTTCAGGGGGCAAACTGTAAATAACCATCTTTTTATGTGTGTGTGTCTCTATTCTAATGTCACCCGTATTTGTTCCTATTATTTGTGTGCATTGGGTCAGTGTACTTAAAAAAAAAAAAAAAAGAGAGAGAAAAATTTGGGTGCAGGGTCCAGTAGACACGTGTCAACACAAATTTGCAAGATTAGATACCCAGAACCTTTTTATCTGCTGGGGCTGCAGGAGAGGAGAAGTTGTAGATCTCAGCCAGCTAATTGTTGCTATCACCTCAGGGTCCCATTAGACACAGCCAAATCCAATACCCGAATGCCACTTGTAAAGCAGTGCTGATGTCTCCCTC